>NC_046172.1:26553338-26592454 GCF_011064425.1 Rattus rattus
GGTGCTCAGAAGTTACTTCACAATAGAGCTACATCTCCATTTATACTTGTAAATGATCATGATGTTCAAAACTTTTGAAGATTTAATGATTCATGCTACCAGAATAGTGATCTGGTCCTAAAATCCCTCAAGGAGATTGCGGATTCTGCTTTTCAGGTATCTGCAGTCGCTCACCTGGAAGCAATTCTACAGCTAAATCTAACATGCAAAGACACTAGGCAGTACCAAGCTGCCCTTGGAACGATCAAGACCCTCTCTTGAGACTTCAGCTGCCACATTAAGGAAGTGAGGACCAGCACGGTGGTCCCAGAAAGTTGAAACAGGAAGATTTTTGTGACTTCAATGCCAGGTTGGTCTACACAGTGAGTTCCAGGGCAGCCAGGGCTACACAATGAGATTCCATGAATGAACAAACAAATGAATAAAAGGGGGGGGGAATAGGAGGGAGTGGGGTTGTAAAAAAAGACGAAAGCACACTAATATCGTTACATATGATTCCTCAGATGTTAGCATCAATGGTTGCAATGGTTGATCTAGAAGATGAGGACTAAGCAAATGATGAGTAAGATGCCAAGTGGGATAGCAACACAGTCGCAAGTAAGAGTGCTTTAGACTGAATGCATGTTTTGTGGGTTTGGTAGAAAAGTTGTTCTACCCACGATCAAGGAACACACCATGGAAATGTTTCAAAACAGTGACAAAATACTGGCATGCAGGATTAATGAATGACCTTACCTGCTATCACAAAGAGTTTCACTGTCAATGAGAAGGAATTCTAAGATAGTAGATTCTGTTTTGTGTTGGGCATGAAGGTATATGCGTTTAAAAATGTTTTTGTTTTGCCTTTCCTCCAAGATCCTTATCCATCCAAGAGTAAGGGAGGTACCATACAATGCTATGGGACAGATGGCTACAGATTTTGAATGTGGTTTCTAAAAGGAATTTCAAAGGTGTCTGCAGTTCTTCTCTAACCCATGGAAAAGCAGAGAAACCAACGGGTATGTACCCATGAGCCTGCTGCTCTCATTAACTTCACTAAAGACTTTCTAAAGTGATTACTTACTCCAAACTTTGATAATCTAGTGAAACATGTTTCATTATTGTACTTAAGCTTCAAGAACTTGGGTCAAGCCCAGAATTTACTGCATCCAGAATGGACCTACATTTGGTAGATACTGCATCAAACCAAAATCTCTGCTCTCGTAGGGCTGATATTATTGAGACTGAGATTTAAGAGGGACTCTAGACTCCACAATTTAAGACATATTTTAGGTGGGCACAGTAGCCTGTAAGCCCAGCACGCAAGAGGCTAAGGAATGCCCCAAGTTTGAGGCCAGCTTGGGCCTAGGATTCATAGTGAGCTCAAGGTCAGCCTGGGCTATATAGTGAAAGGGTCATCATGTTTAACCTTCTAATCCTGTTGAAATTAATGTTATGTCATTAATCCCCCTTCCTTCTCTTAAATGGGGAAACAGAAGCTTGAAATTTTTTATTAACTTGGCCTAAATCACATAGCTAGTTATAGGGTAGAACTTGAATTCTTATTTTAAAAATATTTTCTTTCATATCAAGTATATTATCTAATACAAGCAACTGGGAAACATCCATTTTTTGATCAATATAATAAACACCAAGCCATAAAGTATAACTAGGCTGTGAGCCTGTCCATGGCATAATTATTACAGCCATTTGTATCCTCAAACAGTGTAGTAAATTATTTAAAGTAACTTCACACCAAAGATAATACTATTTTATGACCTCGTGTAATGTTTTCTTCCAAGATTAAAACCTTCCATCTTAGAGGAAGGATTCAATACACATAATGGGAAGGGGGAGTTGAAATAAGATGTTCTAAGGCAGTGGTTCTCAACCTATAGGTCATGATCCTTTAGGACTGAACAACCTTTTCATGGGGGACACATATCAGATGTCTTGCATATTAGATATTTACCTGATGATTAATAACCATAGCAAAATTACAATTATGAAGTAGCAACAATAACAATTTTATGGTTGGGGGTCACCACAACACGAGGAACTATATTAAAGGGTCACAGCATTTGGGAAGGTTGAAAACCACTGGTACTGAACTAGGGGCTGTAAATGCCTACAGCAGGCAGCCAGCTAACATGAAATTGAGTAAAAAAAAAAAAGTCCATTTCCAGAAATATAATTTGTAAACTGTGTGTTTTCCGGGTGTTAACAATATACAGAGCAACAAACACTGGGGTTTACAGGTTAAACTGGGGTTCACAGGGTAAACGCTTGAACTTAAAAATAGACAAGTGAGGGTGGGGAAGACTGCTCAGTGGTTTAGGGCACCTGTTGGTCTTGCAGAGGACTTGGGTTTGATTGGCAGCACCCACATGGTAGTTTATAGCTTTCCATAACTTCAGTTCTAGGAGGTCCAATGACCTCTTCTGGCCTACTTGAACAGAAGGTTCACATGTAGTGTACATACATGCAGACAAAATGTACATACACTTAAATCAAAAGTGAACATTTGTTTAAAAAAGAGAACTGGGGCAGGAGAGATGGCTCACAGCTAAGAGTGCTTGCTGTTCAGTCTTGAGGAACAGAGTTCAAATCCCTGAACTCATTTCAAGTGGCTCACAATTGCCTGTAACTCCAGCAGCAAGGGTTCAGTGTCTTCTTTTGCCTTCCATAGGAACCTGCACACACATGTACACATACACTCATATAAACACACACAGTGATAATAATGTTAAAAAAAAAAAAACAATTGCCAGGCTTGGTGGTGCATGTATTTAATCTGAGCATTCAGGAAACAGTCAGGTAGACCTGTGAGTTCAACACCAGCTGGTCTACAGTGACACCTTGTCTCAGAAAAAAGAAAGAAGGAAGGAAAGAAGAAAGGGAGGGAGGGAGGAAGGAAGGAAGAAAGAAAACAAAAACCTAAAAAGCTGATATAGTGGCACATACTTTTAATCCCAGCATTTGGGAGGCAGAGGTAGGTAGATGGATCTCTGGGTGTACCAGGCTAGCCTGGTCTACAAAAGTGAGTTCCAGGAAGGTCGGAATAGTGAGACCCTGTCTCAAAAAAAAAGTAAAAACCAACAACATAAACCCAGACAATTGCAATCGTTACATTTAAAAACAAAAGACATTGTCCTTAGACTGAGAAGCCTGGTGCTCTTAACTGCTAAGAAGTGTTCGGATCTTGATGTTTTTTATAACATGAGGTACAAGGGCTAGAGATGGCTCAACAGTTAAGACCACTGCTCTCGTAGAGGACCTAGGTTTTAGTCCCAGCTCTCTCCAGATAGCTCATAACCATCAGTTAACTCCAGTCTCATGGGAGCACGTGTTTGTTTCCCCCTGCTCCTGTCTCCTTAGTGCCAGGATTAAAGGCATGCACTGCCACACTTAACGGGTTCTTCCAACTCACAAAATTCAGGTATTTGTAGATTTAAGTGACAGGCTGCAATTTTCTTGCTTCCTTTCCTTCCCCCTTTCCGTTCTTCTCTTTTGATCTCATGGCACAGGCTTTCGCTATGTAGCTCTGAATGACTCAGTCCTTGCTGTGTAGCCCAGGTTACCTTCAAATTGCCAACTCCTCCTGCCTTCATCCATCAATGCTGAGATTACAAGCACATGCCACCACAGCTGATTTTACATCAAAATTCTTTATTGTTCTTTTTGTTTTGTTTGTTTTCAAGACAGGGTTTCTCTGTGTAGCTTTGGCTGTCAAGGAATTCAGTGTTGACCAAGCTGGCCTCGAACTCAGATCTACCTGCCTCTCCAGAGTGCTGGGATTAAAGGAGTGCACCATGATCACCCAGTATATCAAAATTCTTAACACATTGGTTGTTTCTAAATACAACTCAAATGTAGCATGAATTTTCATCAGCTAGATGCCTGGCTAAAACAGAATAAATTATGAGCCTCGCCTTTCTTTTCTGACTCAGTAAGTCTAGCTGCAGCTACATTCTTGAGGATCCAGTTCCTTACAGGTTATTGGACAGAGGGTCTCAGGCTTCACTACTTGCTGGGTCAGAAGCTGCCCTAGTCTCAGTGCCTAAAATTTTGCCTAATAAGAGTCCAGATGGTGCACGGCTGTAGGTCCAGACCACAGTCCACGATTCACTAGTTAACATGAAGCTAAGTCTGTAGCTCTGTGGGCAGTTATTTATTATCTTCTGTGTCGTTTTGTAAAGCTTCACAAATAACTGAACATCTGAGCACTATTTATCCCATAATTGTTCAACCATCATCTTTAACATACTAAACAACAGTAGCTTTCTATCTTCACAAGTGCTTGTTTATGGTATAATTCCTACTGTACTCAACAGAAATTATTTAATAAAACCACCGCCTATAGGTTTCTAGGTATTTTCACTTAATACATCACTGCATTGTGTGGATGCATCACTTAATCCTGTCTGCATTAAAAACACAGACATTTTCATTCCAAGCCAGTTTTGAAGTGCTTTGTGACACTGGTCGTACCGCTTACAGTGGTTTATTTTTAAATGGTATCTTAAATTGTATGTAGTCTTTCAGCAGCCACATTTTATTTATATACATGGGAAATTTGATCCATTTCACACACAAAATATCAGTTTTCTTATTTTAAGTGTATGATCTTCTTTTTGTGCTTTACTGAGCTTTACTTTTTGTGCTTTTCGGTTTATTGAGACAGGTGTCACACCATAGCCCAGGCAGGCCTCGAATTCACAGCAGTCCTCTTATTTCAGAGTCCCAAGTGGTGGAAATGCAAATAGATGTAAGCCACCACGTTCAGTTCTACTTACTTAATTTTGTAATTCTGAAGGCAGAACCCAAGTGCTTTGCACAAGCTAACAAATACTATACCATGAAGATATATCAACATATCCTAAGTATGTGATTCTTCTTGCATAACCTTTTTTACTTTACATTAATGTGAGTATACTATTTCAGTCATCAACACTATTATTGTAAAAGTATAACACAGTAACTAATAATGGAATTATCTGTGTGACAAATTAACCCCAAAACTCAGTGGCTTCAAATAACATTTATTATTTCAATAGCATCTGCATTGTCAGGCTACCACCAAGTCATCAAGGCTTAATGGAAAGTATCCACTTCTAAGACCATACCCAAAGTGTTGGCAGGATCCAGCTTCTTGCAGACTGTTGGGCTGAAGGCTGCTGTTCCTCACTTGGTGATGCTGCAGGCTGCCCCATGTTGGTTATCATGTGAGCCTCACCACAGGGCACACATGTTCACACGGCAGCTTGCTTCATCAGAATACTCAAACAATGAGGGGAGGAGGCAGGGAGGAAGGGGAAGGAGAAGACAGAGGTTGTAGCATTTTATAATCAAAATTTATTAGGGCTCGGAAACATTTCATGGCTTTGTTATAGTCTGCTCATTAGAAACAGGTAACTAGATCCAGCCAACATCCAAGGTGGGAAGAGATACATAGTTATAAAGTTATAAATATCAGAAGGTGATCACTGAGAGTCAATAGATGATTTCATTAATGATGAGTAGCAAGCCCTTTATATCACTATACCAAGAAGACACCATGGAGTGATAGAGATGCATTAAATGAATGCCTTGTAGCTGACCAAAAGGATATTGCTTCAACCTGTGGGTCACAACCACCTTGAGGGCCACATATCAGATATTCTGCATAGCAGATATTTGCATTATGAGTCATAACAGTAGTAAAATTGTGATTATGAAGTAGAATGAAATAATTTTATGGTTGGGGGCCACACACTGTGAGGACCTGTATTAAAGGGTCACAGTGTTAGGAAGATTGAAAAACGTGCTAGAAGATCTGATATGTTGACAACAATAATTGAAATGTCTAACTTTTTTGGGCAACATTTCATAATTGTTAGATGTTGATGACAAATTTCAATTTCCTGAAAAGTTAATGTGTTCATATAAATGACGGTACAAAATCAGAATCATTCAAGTAGATTCCTTACTATTTAGTCCAAACACATTACTTGATTTCAAACCCTAAAGAACACTTAACTTGATCAGAGAAAACAATGTTCATTCTCCCCATATACCTCCAAAAGGTTAAGACTTCATGATGGTAATTTTGCTACTGTTATGAATCCCAATGTAAATATGATAATCAAACAAAGGTATGGATAATGCAAAACCATATGCACATGTAACCTACCTATGGGCTACCAGTTAGCAAGCTCTACCTTAAGCTTTGTACTAGGCTTTAAGTATGGTATGTGTATCTTGGTTTTGCCACTTCTGCTGACCATGACCCTAGGCTTATAAAAAGGGCCAGAAAAAAAGTGTCCTTAGGAATCATACTGTTTTGGGGCTTTGTCTTTGTTTTATTTTTTTTTGTATTATCAATTTGACTAATATTGATGGAATTAATGAATTCCACTGTTCAGATTATTTAGCACAAGTCATCTGGCACAAAGTAGGTACTCAAAATTACTAACTAAACTGAAAAGGTTTTAGAATCCTAAGAAAGATAGAATATGAAGCTAGAGAATGAATAATAGACATATCATAAAAACCCTGCATACCAAGCCATACTAAAAGTAAAGCCTAAGAGTGAAGTGATTTTGAGATGGCTCAGCAGAAAAAAATTACTTCCCATACAAGGTTGGTAGCCTGTTTGATTCCTGGATTCCATGGTGGAAGGACAGAATAAATTCCCAAAAGTTGTCCTCTGACCTCCATATGCAAGTCATGGAACATGAGTACCCTACCATACATACACAATTAATAACTTATAGTCACAATCAGCCAGAGAGGTGGTGCATGTCTTTAATACCAACATTCAGTAGGCAGAGGCACGTGGATCTCTGTGAGCTCAAGGCCAGCCTGGTCTACAGAGTGAGTTCCAGGACAGCCAGGGCTACACAGTAAGAACCTGTCTCAAAAATAAAATAAAAATATTCTAATCATAATAAACTAAGTGTGAGGTGATATATGTTACATTAACTTGGCACATAAGTTATTTTGCTCAAAGTAACAGTAGATGGTATTTATATGTATCTTATAATAATCTGGTACTTTATTATATTAAATAGCTGAACACTCAAAGTCTGTGGTATGGTTTTTATTGCTATTCTCGTCTTCCAGACGTGGCTAGTAGAAAAAAGAATAAATTGTATGATTCAAAATCAATGCTGTTACACATTATTTTACATGAACTAAATAGAAGAAAAAGTATTCTAAAGTAAGTAAAACAAATCCATAAAATTCATCTATACTTTTGAGATAAAATCTCTGATGTCAGTTAGAAGGTCTACATCTTAGCCCATTCATGTTATAGCAGTAAAAAGAGGCCAATAACTATGCCGAGACTACTTTAACTTATCTATGAACATGGGGATTCTGAGAACTAAATGAGCTATATGCATGGTACCCAGCCCATGTAATAGCTATTATTATTTTTATCAAATAGAATTATATACTGTAAATACATTGCTATATACAGCGAGCAAAACTTCAGTGTCACAAACATGAATTTGATAATACAGTTTGGAATCTGAGTTGATTAACCTAGAATTAAACGTAACAGTGTTTCTAAATTTTGTATATAGTATGTTAAGTTCTAAAACAAATTCCTGCTCTTTTAGAACTAATTTAAAAGAGAATTCAGTGCTCAGGAGGCAAAGGCAGGCAGATCTCTGTGAGTTCAGGACTACCAGTACTCAGGTAGTATGAGAAGGTGTCATTTGCACCTTAGCTGGATAAGAGTTCATAAGGACTTTTTTAGATAATATTTTTTATTTATAAATATGGCTGTTTTGCCTGCATACATGTGTATGACAGGTATGTGCCTGGTGCCCTTCGGAGGCCAGAAGAGTGTAGGGGTTGGTTCTGATCAATAAAGATGCTGGAGGCTGATGAGCTTTGCGGAATAGGCGGTACATCTGGTCCCTACAGGTAAGCTATCAGATACAGTGGGAAAGAGGAGAATTCTCACCATGCTTCAAAGGGAGAAAAGGAGACCAGCCATGTGAAATCTCAGGTGGAATGGCCATAGGCCATTTCCCCAGGCTTAGAAAAGCAACTAAAGCTGAGGGCAGTTCTGGGTTGCTGAACAAGAAGGTAACTGAGAAACTAAAGTTGAGGGCAGATTTAGGGTGCTGAGCTAAGAGTATTGGGAAGGGCATGGGAGAATAAAAACACCAGCAATTAAGCCATAAAACAGGCTAAAACTTAAGTTTGGGGGGGTATGCGTGTGTGCACGCACTCATGTGTGTTTCATCTGTAGATTTGAAGGAACCTGGGAGAGGCTGGTTGCATGGTCTGCCCAGAGTGGGATAGCAAAAACTACATGCTACAGAAGAGTGCATCAGAACCCCTGAAGTTGAACTTACAAGTGGTTGTGAGCTGCCCTGGGTGCTGATAAAAGAACCTTTGTCCTCTGGAGGAGCAGCCAAATTGTTGAGCCACCTCTGTAGCAGTTGATATTGACAACTGTCAAACGAGCTTGTTTTATGCTCAGAAATGTACCAAGTTGAGACCATGTATGAAGGGACATGCCTATAATCCTAGCAATCAGGAGGTTGTGGCTGGAGAATCACAAGTTTGAGACCAGCCTAGCTACTGGTGACTGGCTTACTAGCCATTTTTTTTCCTAAAGAAATCCTGGCGGAAAAACTGCAGATTAGACACTGTTTCCATGTGACACTCTAAATGAGAATCAAGGTTACAAAGGATAGACTATCCCAATGACAGAAAGAGTAGAAGGCTACCATAAATCACACAGAGGAGATAGTAAGAGCCCTTGACAGAGAGACTAAGAGGTGGGAAGTAGTATAGAAGACATGACTCAAGCTCTAAGTCCAAAGCCAGGGGAGAAGAATTAGAAGCCTCACCCAAGGGTGAGCCAGGTATACCAGAAGAAAAAGAAACTGGCAATCAAGCAATAGACTAGACTACTGTTATCATAAGCCTCAAATCCAGTTGGAGAACTTGGTATGGCTGTGACCTCTGTGGAAAAAAAAAAAAAAACATTTTGTCACTGACTACAAAGGCCAGAGTCTGTACCATCTTGAAAGAGAACCTGTTGTTTGAGACTAAGCTATTCTAGAAGTCTGAACACAAATAGTTACAAGTAAGGGAGCCAGACACATCCAGAGTAGGATACTGCTACAAGCAGGAGTGGTGGGCACAGCTGAGATGGGCAAGCTAGGTTGTTCAGGTGACTGGAGGCTTACGGTGTGAAAGGCACACTGTATGTTGGCCCTGCCCTCTGTGGAAAGACACAAAAACAATTATCTGAGAAAAACAGCAGAGACCATGCCTACATTAGTAGACGATCTTCTGGGGACAACTCTGTTTCCTGGTTTACTGCTGGTGACACTGCGAAGTCTGAAGGTCAGGTCTACCTCCATTCTAGATCTCAGCACTCTGGGTAGCTTCTCCAACTCTACAAAATACTCAGAAGAGACCTCTCACTTGAATGTTAGCCAGCCAAGAATATAGTCTTTGGAACAAGTGAGAACCTGCGTAGGTCACAGGCTGTAAAGCTAAGTGTGGCCAGCAGAGACTCCAAGAGGAAGGCTCTACTGAATGTTAAAACCTTCATCTGTCCAGAATCATTAGCACCCTGAAGGTAAGATGAAAGATTCAAATTGACCATGTCCTCCAATGGGCAGATTCTAATACTACTAACTATAGCTGTACTCAGAAACACATCACTCTAATATATTTTCATCTTAAAAAAGGGTTTATTTTTTTCATTTTTGTTTTTTCCCTTTCTCTTTTTACATGATTAGTATTACTATTTTATTTCATTTTTAAATGTTTTTACTTCTATTATCAATTTTCTTCATTTTATAACGAGGTTGTTTTAATTGCCTGCTCTTTTTCTACCTAATATTCTTCTGTCTTGCTTTTCCTTTACGGTGTATAACTTTGCTTTGTCTTTTGAGTGTGCTACTCCTTAACCATTGCTTTTTTTACTTTGATGCTATTAAAATTTTTATAAAGGTTTACTTATTTATGTATGTGAGTATACTGTAGCTGTCTTCAGACACACCAGAAGAGGGCATCAGATTCCATTACAGATGGTTGTGAGCCAACATGTGGTTGCTGGGATTTGAACTCAGGCCTCTGAGCCATCTCTAGTAATTTTTAACTTCATACCAAACTGTACATTACTTCTGGACTTTTGTGTTATGGTCACTGCTTGTATGTGAGATGGCTTTAATCAACCTTAAGTGTATGTTAAATTAATTATTTATTATTAGTGTGTGTATGTGTGTAGGGGTCTGGGTATGTGTGTTTGTGTGTACATGCATTCTATATGTGTGTGGAGGTCAGAGGACAGACTGTGGGAGTACTGGAGTCCGTTCTCTCACTATGTGGGTCCTGGGATTGAGCTCTGGTTATCAGGATCACCAGGTTTAGAAGTGTATTTTTGCCTGGCACTGTTACTATTATAGCAGTTTCTTTTCTCCTTTCTGAGTGGTACTGAAGACAGAGCATGCAAGGGACAGCTGCTCCTTAAAAAGGGACACAAATTTAACCATAAGCGACTGGGCAGTAGGTAGTGGCACATGACTTTAGTCCCAGCATTCTGGGGGCAGAGGAAGGTGGATCTCTGTGAATTCAAGGCCAGCCTGGTCTACACAGAGAGAGGTCTGGGACAGCCAGGGCTTACACAGAGAAACCCTGTCTCATAAAGCAAGTCTTTAACAAATACAAAAGAATCTAGATAATCTGTTATATCTTAACAAAACTAGACACTGACAGCAAAAGAGAGAACAGAAATTATACAAATGCATGGAGATTAAATAACACATTCTTTTACTTTGTATATTGAGAGTCATGTTATCCTAGCATGTGCTATATACCTAGGCAGGCCTCACCTTAAGGGTAACCATCTAAGTCCAACCTCTCAACTGCTGTTATTTCAGACATCTAATACCTGACTTAACACATTTTTGGGTGATAACTGGATCATGGAAGAAATTACCGAGGAAGTATGTTTGAAAACCTAGAATGAAATAAAAGATAAATATAACCTTGGGAACATACCAAAGGTAGGTCAGGTCTCTGAGCTCTACATGTGCACTAGGGCACATCTGCATCCAGACACACACAATAAATAATCATATAAATAAATGTATCTATGTTAAATCAAAAAGCTAAATTAAACTTCTAAGTCATGTGACATATCAAAATTAAATGGAGAAGACGTAAATAATCTTGACAGATCTATAAAAAGCAATAAAACTGAAGCAGTAACAAAGAGTCTCCCATCCTAAAACACCAAAACTGGACAAGTTTACAGACCAATTTGGTCAGACTTGGTTTGTTTGTTTGAAGATTTATTTATTATGTACACAGTATTCTGCCTGCATATATGCCTATATGCCAGAAGAGGGCGCCAGACCTCATTATAGATGGTTGTGATTACAGAGACTTGAACTCAGGACCTCTGAAAGAAAGAACAGTCAGTACTCTCAACCTCCGAGCCATCTCTCCAGCCCCTCTGCCAGACTTTTAAGAAAATATTAACACTGGAGATCTCCAAACTAAAATTTCAAAGATCAGTAAGAAATTCATTCTATGAAGGCAGTATTTCTGGTGTCAAAACCATATAAAGACAAAAAAAAAAAAAAAAAACTATACACAAGTCCTTCATGAACATAGATGCAAAATATTTTCTTTTTTGTTTTTGTTTTGTCTGTTTTGTTTTCTGAGACAGAGCTGTAACAGCTGTGGCTGACCTGGAACTTGCTATAGAGGCCAGGCTGGTCTCCAACTCACAAAGTTCCACCCGCCTCTGCTGGGATTAAAGTCATGCACCACCACATCACCAATGCAAAAATTGTCAACAAAATACTTGCAATCTAAATTCAACAACACATTTAAAAGATACCACTGTAGCTGAGCACAGTGGTACACACCTTTAATCCCAGCACTTGGGAGGCAGAAGCAGGTGGATCTCTGTGAGTTTGAGGCCAGACAGGTCTACATAGTGAGTTCCAGGACAACCAGGGCTACAAATTAAGACCCTGTCTTAACCTCCACACTTCACCCCCCAAAAAATACTACTGTCAACTTGGTTTCATTCCAGGGATACACGAATGGTATAACAGATACAAATCAATAAATGTAACATAGCACATAAACAAAGTCAAGGATAGAAGTCTCATGGTCATCATAGAGACACAGAAAAGGCAACATCATTTCATGATTTAAAAAAAACTGAAGAAACTAGAAACAGAAGGAACTAAAGCTCCATACAAAAATGCCAAGATGTGCTTGCAGACAAGAGCCTGGTATGGCTTGTCCTCTGAGCAGCTCTGTCAGCACTTGGACTGAGCCGGGAGACCTTAATGGAAGAGTTAGGAGAAGGGCTGAAGGAACTGAAAGGGATTGCATCCTCATAGGAAGAACAATAATATCAACTAACCAGATCCCCCAGAGCTCCCAGGGACTAAACCACCAACCAAAGAATACACATGGAAGGACCCCACGGCTCCAGCTGCATATGTAGCAGAGGATGGCCTTATCTGGCATCAGTGGAAGGGGAGGTGCTTGGTCCTGTGAAAGCTCAATTCCCCAGAGAAGGAAGATACTAGAGCAGTGAGGTGGGAGTGGGTGAGTGGGGAGGGGAGCACCATCTTAGAGGCAAAGGGGAGACAAAATAATTTTAAAAATTAAAAAAAATCTATACCAAAAATTATAACAAATGGAGGAATTTTAAAGTATTCATTTTAATATCAGGAACTAGACAATGGTGTTCCCACTATTTCTGCCCTTATCCAGAACATTTCAAGTCTTAGTCACAGCAAAGGCAAAAGAAAAGAGCAATTATAAAAGGAAGTCAAACTATCTCTATTTGCAAACATTAAAGATACCACCGTAAGCTTTCACTAAAGTAGAAAGATAAAAAAAATCTACATACACAAATCAGTACTGTTTCTGTGTATTAATGAACATTTTGAGGAAGAACTCCAGAAAAAAATAGACAAATCTTATTCTCAGTAGCCCTTAAAAACACCTAGGAATAAATCTAAGCAAGGAGGTAAAAGATCTCTAAAGTTTAGAATGCTGAAGAAATTGAAGACACTAGAAGATGGACAGAACACTCATGCTCATGGATTGACAGTATCAAGACTATGACAACTGGGCCTACAAAATGACTCACATGATAGAATTGTGTGCCACTGAGCTGTGGACTAGAATGTCCTGCCAAGCCTGCAGTCATCCCTATGACCCAAATGGTGGAAGAAAACAACTGACTCTTACAATATGTTCTGTGGCACACACACACACACACACACACACACTATAAAAACTAATCTTTAAGTCAGCAAAATGGCTGCTTAACTTGAGTTTGATTCCTAGGATTCACACAGTAGGAGAGAACTGACTTCATAAGTTGTAGTCGTTCTCTGACCTCCACACACATGCCATGGCACATATACACCAACCCGCATAGAAACAAAATGAAAGTAAACAAATGGTGTGTGTGTGTGTGTGTAATGTGAAAATGGCCTACTTCTGAAAGCAATCTACGGATCTGATTTAATGTAGTCCCTATGAAAAATATCTAAAATGAATATAGACCAATGAAGACCAGGAACAGTCAAAGCAATCGTGATCAGTAAAAGTAATGCTAGAAGTACCACTTTACCTGACTTCATGTTCTACTACAGAGACAGAATAACAAATACTGCATATTTCGGGCACAAAACCAGATACACAGACTACTAGAATGGAATAAATCTCACACAGCTACAAGCTCTTGATTCTTAACAAGGTACTACAAACATTCATCAAAAAAAAAATGGTGGGAAAACTGCATAGCCACTAATAGAAGAATGAAATTAGATCCCCATCTTTCACCCTGCACAAAAAGTAGCTCAAAATGATCAAAGAACTCAAGACCCAACACTCTAAAACTGCCACAGGGGGAGAGAAACACAGGGAAAAGCCTTCAAGAGATAAGTGTATGCCAGGGCTTTCTCAAAGGCTCCAATATTTATGAAGGGATAGAGAGTGCTGCCAAATGACATTGCACAGAATTAATGTTCCTGAACAAGAAGTGAACAACAGAGAAGAGTCAGCCTGCAGAATAGATGAACTCTGGAGATATGTCTCTGATAGGGA
The DNA here is from genome assembly GCF_011064425.1 of Rattus rattus. Classification (NCBI taxonomy): domain Eukaryota; kingdom Metazoa; phylum Chordata; class Mammalia; order Rodentia; family Muridae; genus Rattus; species Rattus rattus. Next base: position 26,567,424 of record NC_046172.1, read on the forward strand.
ATTAATACCAAGAGTATACTATAAAAGGAGAATAATAAAATAAAAATTAGCCTCTTCCCCATTATCTAACCCATAAGCAATTGGCTATTGACTAGATAATTCTAAAAATTACAAACAGCCAATAAATGTTTGGAAAATGATCATCATGCTTGGCTGTCATGAAAACTACACTGAGACTGCATCCCACTCTATTCAGAATGGCTATCACAAAGAAAACAAATAATAAAGGCTATGTATAAGGACGCAAAGCTGGGTGTGGTGGCACATTCCCTTAACCCAAGCACTTAAGGCCTCAGTAGGGAGATCTCTGAGTTCAAGGTCTACAATACATACCAAGTTACAAGCCAGCAAAGGTTACATAGCTCAACCTGTCTCAAACACAGAACAAAACAAATGTAACCCTGACCACCACCATCACCACCGAGGAACTTGGTAGAAATATACATTGTTTGGACACGGTGGTGCGTGCCTTTAATTCCAGCACCATGGAGGTGGGTAAGGATGCAGTGGCGAGGGGAAGAAGCCTAGGCTGGGCATGTAGCTCAAATGGTAGAGCACTTGCCTAGCATACACAAGGTCTTCAATTTGATTCCCAGCACCAAATAAACTGAGTGTGGTGGTGCACATGCTTAGATTTCCAGTACTAGGGAAGCAGAGTTGGTGAGTTTGGGTCAGGCAGAGCTATATAGCAAGATCCTGTCTTTAAAAAAAGTCAGGGAGGGAGTTCAAGGATATCCTTGGTTACATAAGAGGATGAGGCCAGCCTGAGCTACAACACACACATACATACAAAGTGAATTATTGTATACTTCTAGCAGGAATGTAATTAGCCCAGTCAGTATTGAAATCAATATAGAGAATCATCAACTAAAACTACTATATGATCCAACTATATCACTCCTGAGCTATGAGCTTTATCACTCCTAAGTAATTAAAGGCAGCATACCACGGACACATGTACATGTTTATTGAAGCAGTATTAAGACCAAGATATGCTGTGATCCTAAATGTTCATCAACAAATGAATGGATAACAAACATGGTTGGTGTGTGTGTGTGTGTGTGTGTGTGTGTGTGTGGTGCACACACATGCATGAACATACAATGTAGTTTTACTCAGAGACAAGAACAAATTATGTCATTTTCAGGAAAATGCATGTAACACAAGATCATATTAAGTGAAATAAGCCAGACTCAAAATACAAACATGTATTCTATCACATAGTTTATATTTTAATGCAATTTTAATGTATGAGTGTTATGAATATAAAAATATTTAATATTATATTTTACTATCTATAGGTATGTATGAGGCATGGAAGTAGAAAGGGGAATGTTTGGAGGAGGAAGAGGACTAACAGGAAATGGGAAACAAACATAGGTAATGAAGAAAATCAAATACCACACATTTTCTTGCATACATAGGATCAAAGTTTTTAAAATTTATGACATGAAAGCTGTATGTATGCACATATGTATTTACACATATAAATACAAATGACATGAAAACAATATTTTTTGGGAAGAGCAGGACAACAGTAGGGGACAAAGAGGGTAATGATGTGGGCAAATATGACAAAAGTACAATGGTTTTTACACATGAACAGATTATAATGAAACTCAGTATTATATAGGCTAACTAAAAAAGTCTTTGAGGGCCACGGTCTAACAATGTGAGTTCTACTTCTAGAACCCACATGATGGAGAGAACTCATTCTCACAAGTTGTACTCTGATGTACACACATGAACCATGGCACACTTGTGCCCACATACGTATACACATACATATGTACAGGTGTAAATGGAATGTATTTGTATATACAGATAAATAAATGGAAGAAAATTTTGTAATTTTTTAAAAGTGACAATAAAAGGTGAAGGAGAAGGGTTTAGCAGGTTAATGCACTTGCCAAGTCCACTGACCTGAATTCAATCCCCAAGATACACGTGGTAGATGAGAACGGATTTATCCTCTGACCTCCACACTCAGAGTGGTGCACATGCACCCATTTTGTATGTACCTGCATACACCCATAGCTCCCACCCCCACATTAAAAAAAACCTTTAAAGTAGCAACAGATTAAGGAATGAGAATAGTCTTTTTCAAGAATAATGCTGTAGCTAAGGATAATGGCTTAAGGGAAACAAATAACACTGGTTTATATTTTAAAGATTATTATGAGATCAGGGATATAGTTCAAGGGAAGTGTGTGCTCACCTACATGTGTGATTTCCGGTGTCACCGGCAGACAGACAGACAGACAGAGACACAGACAGAGACGCACACACACACAGACACACACACACACACACACACACACACACACACACACACACACACACACACACCTCAATTATTTTGCATAGAAAGGATTACTACTTTGAATTCCTCCAACATCACTGTGTGACTCACTTGGCAATTAGCTAACACATTTGTCTTGTACTGGCAGAACTGTGGATTTCAGCACGGCTGGCACAAACGCAATGCTCAACAATTCTGTTCCTTTGTCCTTAGTCAAGAAAAGTACACAACCTTACACAAAAATGTTAAAAAAAAAAAAAAACGAAATGTCATGGGATCCTTCAGAAAAAGACTAAGCAATAGAGATCTAAAAGCAACGGTTTTTATCTCTCACTTACCAGAGCACATTCTGCCTCCAAAGAAAATTACTGAACCTGGGTTTTGGTTCAGTGATACAATATGTACCTACCGTGAATAGGTACTAATCCACAGCACCAAAGTATTTTTAAATCACTTCTTGTTTCTTATTTGTTCGGTTGTTTTGGTTTGGCTTTGATCCTGGGGAGTAAACTTAATCTTCCTTGTTCAACACTGAGCTGTATCCCCAACCTCCATTTTACCCCTTTGCCTTTCTTTTTTTTTTTGTAAGATACTATTTATTTTCATGAAAAGAAAAGGCTTGACATTTTCTTGTAATTAAAAACTAAAATGACAAATCCAAATCATCTTTAACTGTAAAATGGGGAGGATAGCGTACAAAACTTGCAAATCTGTGAGGATTAAACAAGACACTGTGTTTAAAATGCATTTTATACCCAACTTGATGCTCAAGAAGTGACAGTGATTATTACTCTTATGATCATGTCCCATCTAGAAGAGCTTTGGACTTTTCAGGGTCTAGATGGCAGGATTAGTAAACAATCGGGAGGCACATCAGCCATTTCCTTCCTGAAGGAGGAAAGCACAAAATGACACCTGCATCTGGTCAGATGTCTCAGTCTGGTTAGTCATGTACCACCAATATGATTTCTGACACAATCAATCTTTGTTTCTTTTCATCGATCCATTTAACTTCCTTTGAAAACATAGATGGGAAGCAGAGTACATTATGTGGTGGTTATCTTTCTGCTCTTTTACAATAACTATTCAATAAAACTTTCATTCCCCTGCATCACACCACATTATCTCTTGAGTCACAGTCTAAACCTCCTTTAAGTTGCTCTGTTTCTGAGTCCTTTTGGAGAACAATGGGTCAGGAACTTGAGGGGTAGTAAAATGTCTCTCAACTGGTAGTTTTCACAGACAAAAGTGTACTGAGCAAATACCTATAACAAATGAAATTACAAAATCATGTCAAAACTAAACATCAAACATTTTATGAAGTCCAAATGTGTCGAAAGCTAAACGGACAACCCCGCACTTTATCAAGTATTTAATTCGGCCACTTCTAGATTCTCTATTAAGAAGGAAATGAGCCTAGAATTCATGGCTCACCCTGCCTTCTTAAACTAGAAAGAACAAAACCAAGGGACAATGGTGATCCAGTTTTTTGTTCTGAAGCACTAATATTCAAACAAAAGAAATGCTACACATGCAAATCACCCATGTGAAAAATTGGCCACCTTCAAGACGGACCGCAGCTCTGAAAAGGCAAGGAACAGTTATTGACCCATACCCTGGCATGCCTGTGCCACAATCCAAGACATTCTTCATTTACTCCAACAAAGGTCACTGATCACAGCCAAGAGAACTCACTGAGAATCTCAACACTATTTATATATATTTCTGGGGTCAGTTTTAAGTCACAGTTTACATTTTGTCTTATTTTATGTGTGTACTTGCATGCGTGCTCACAGAATCCAGAATAGTGTGTCAGCTCTCAAGAGCCGGAGACTGAACTCAGGTTCTCTGCTCTTCACTTTTGTTTTTTGAGACCTGTCTCAGTATGGAGTTCAGGCTCCATACTCAGGCTCCATAAATACTGGGACAAGATGTGTGTGCTATCATACCTACCACACTAAACCTTTTTAGAACTCACTCCTCCAGTCTCTTTTCTTAGGATCTATGTGAGCCATGATCTTTTATGGTTTCCTGGGATATTTACTTACAGATGGTGGACCAGGTTACCTAATTACCAGGTTGACCTCAAACTCCAAGGCTCAAACCATCCTCCTGCCTCAGGCTCCTGAGTAGGTGGAATTACACAGGCATACAGGAATGCCCATGACCACTCGAGATTTTTTTAAAATGAGACCACACCATGTAAAGATGATGAACTCTTATGATCTCAGCACTTGAGAGATGGGAGGCAGGAGAATGAGGAAGGATTTAAATTCAAAGATAGCCTGGACAACATGGGGACTTGCCTCGAAAAAAAACTGTGCTAAATATGAAAAATATATTTACAGTTGGTTCTCAAATGTCTTGACTGGTGGAGAATACGAATAAACCACAAACCAAAGGTGTTCCTCTTTCCTGTCAACCAGCAATCAAAGCCTACTCAGAAAAAATATTTGTAAATATGCTATAAATATACAATAAGCTACCCAGAGCACACAAACAGGCTGTTTTAGGTCCCCATGTCCTTATCCACTTTCTGTAGTATTCTTCTACCTCTTTGTCTCTTTGTGGCCAATCTGTAAAGGCGCTCCAGAGTTTTACGAGCTCACTGAGAAACTACCAATACCTCTGTAAATAGGTTACATTTTTCATCACAAGCAATTTTTGCACAGAGTATCTGGATTTTTTTCAGTCTTCACTAAACCCTGACCTACTGGAGAGCCCTTACTTGCAGCCCAGTACTTACCCTACAGCAAGGACTCAGTAAAAGAATAACACAAAGTAATAAACCAAACTGCTTTTATTCAGGAGCCAATGAGGTATTTCTTCAAGCATGGAAATTATCTGATCACAGTGCCTCTTTAGAAAGATGCATCTTTGAACACAGCTGTGGAATCAGATTGCATGGCTATCAAGCCCAGAATCTTAGCGCTATCATTTATTACTGCATCATCTCTGGGCAAGTGTGTAAAGTTCCTCAGTGTGAGTTTCCCCATTGGGAAAACAGGGGTCATACTGATTCATTTATTACTGTAAAGATCCAATGGGAATTTTAAGGCACTTAAGGGCTGCAGGTGTAAATACAATTAGTACCCCACTTCCCCAACACGACCCTCAGGCCCCTCAAAAAAAAAAAAAAAAAGAAAGAAAGAAAGAAAGAAAGGAAAACTCTGCGTCAGTAACATAGTCATCACTAGCGCCAATAGTCAAGCTGCCAGTAAGAGCAGGATAAAAAATAACGGGGTAAAAAAAATTCCTTAAAGCCTGGGTGGTACCACTCAAAACAACTTGGAAGGAAAGACTGTAAGGGAATCTGCTTTAAAATGTTCAGTCAGAACAAACAAGTGGGGTTTTGTCACAGTTGTATCTTAAGTTAGCTCATGATTAGATCCTTTGCATGCATGGTGTCAGGAGATTGAAGCAAGGGCCTCTAGGTTAATAAGGACACTCTACCACTGAGCTATGCCCCCAGCCCATTACTGGCTTGTCAAAATAAAAAGCTATAATCTATCCAGCCAAGGCACAGATTTGATGCTGAGTCCCGTATATCTAGCATAGTAGAATTCTAGTCACATTCTATAACCATCGCAAATTTCTCTATGTAGCAGATCTTTCTGGCTCTGCTCCCTCCTTACTCCACCAGCTGCCACCTGTTTTGTTTCAGAATTCCCAAATCCCCAATCCTGAGAGGACATCCCCCAAAACTCTGGTTAGAAAATGGATTTGCAGTTTCTTCCCACCTAACCCTGTAGCGCTTTTCTTTTCCTTTTTCCTGCCCACCTCCTTACTTCTCAAGCCTTGCTATTCTCTACACGTAGGAACTTGAAACCTAAGAGTATGGGAAAGCAACAGCGTAATAGCAGTGGTGCCAAGACCCGGGGATGCTGCCAAGCTTTTCCCCAGGCTCCATATGCAGCGGCCCAACTACTCAGAGGCTGGACTTAGATTTAAACCCATGGAGCCTCATGAACTTGGAATTTCTTTTGGCCTCTGCCCGATTTCTTCAACCTCTTTAATTAAACCTCCTCCCAAACCCATGAACCATTCAAATCTAGCCCGTTCTCGCAGTCTTAGGTAAGGTCTATCTTTTTCTGGAAGTTTCCCTGGACCATTTTAGCCCACAGATTATCACGCCACCCACCTACCCAAACACGTACTGTATTTACTGACCAGAAAACAGAATCACCAGGCATATTTACACCATTAAGTAAATGCTGCGCATCTGATCTTCCAAGGAAAAGAATGGTGTCTCCGGGCTTTGGAAAGCCCACCCGCCCCACCACCCCATCTTTGAAACCCCCTACTGAGCGTGTTCATCTTCCTGAATAGTGACTCAATCAGTGAATTGTTTGGGCTAAGGCATGCCAAGATAAAAGCATGTTGAAATGAAAAGGACTTAAAGGATGGGTAAAAAAGAAGTACTAGGTGCCAAATGGGGGAAAATATAGAACAAAGGTGTTCGACTAATATCTGTTTTATTTGCCATGGGGTTGAAAACAGATATAGGGGAGGGGATGTCAACTGGAAAATGAAAAAAAAAATATTTGAGGGGGGATGATAGCAAGAGAAACATGAAGCCCCGGAAAAATGTTGAGTCAATTCTACTAAAACCAACAGGTAGGCCAATTGCGTAAGCAAAGGGGTTACCGGGATGGCATGGATAGGGAGAGATACAATCATGTAGGCAAGGGAATTGGTAGGCCATATGACAGGGGCACAAGTGGAGGAAATGGTCGCCAGTAAGTTAGCTGACTGAGTGGGTGGCATGGTTAGGTGTTTAGTCTGGAAGGAACAGGTGTGGGGCATTTCATTTAAAATTTAACCCCTCCCTCACCTTGACCCGGAAGCGGATGAGTGCTAGCCTCACGCAGTGGCTCAGACAGGCAGGTGGCAGGAACCAGGCCCGCGGTGGAGGGGTGCCCTTGTTGCCCACGTGTCCCACGATCAGTTGCGCAGTCTGCCGCTCCGCCTGGCACCGACGGCCCCACTCCGCCAGTCGGTCCTTCCCCAGGCCCCCAGGGAACATGACCACCAGCTCCAGGCCGTCTCCGCCCGGATAGGCACAAGCCTGGCACAGCGCTGACAAGTAGCCCAGCATGGCATTCCACTGGCCGCCACAAACCCAATCCGTCTGGTAACCACCATAGAGCCGCGGCAGCGCCGAGCCCGCGTCTACCAATACCCGAGCCCCAGGCAGCGGAGGGGGCGGCGGCGGATGCAGCCCTGGCGGCGCTTGGCCATGGTGGTGGAAATGGTGAGCAGGGTGATGGTGCCGAGTCGGCCCCGCGCCCCCGGAGTAAGCACCAAAGGCAGCAGGCGGGAGCGGCGGCGGCAGAGGAGCAGAGCCCCTGGCGATGCGTGGAGCCCCTGGCGCTAGGGCTGCTGGCGGCAGCTGGCGGTGCAGGTGCTGCTGCTGCTGCTGGCGCGAGACGGTGCGCGCGAGTTTGAGGAGGTCCACAGGCACCACAGCCCCGGGACAGCGCTTCTCCAGGAACTCTTGGAAGCCCTGGACGCCCATGCTTCCTCCGTGGGCAGAAGAAACAGCGGCTGCGCAAGCGAGCCAGTCGGCGATCCCCGCGCGAAGCTGGAGGCGGGCGCGTGCGCACTCCGCGGGGGGTAGGGGCGAGGGGGGGCGGGGAGAGGGTTCGAGAGCGGGAGGGGCGAGGGAACGTGGGCGGGGAGGGGAGGAGACCACTGGGTGCGGATGGAGAGCAGAGGTGAGGCTGACCAGACTCAGAAGAGGCTGGGAAGATAAAAGCGATGACAAATCGTAGTCACTTCTCTTTTCCCGTTCCCCTCCGCTGCTCTTCTTCACCTCTTCAAAGGGGGTGAAACCTCTGCCTTCCACCTCCGGGAGCCATGTTGCCTCGTCTTCTCTGTGATACTCGCTTTCTAGCTGGGGGAGGAGTGCAGGGGCGGGGCGGATGAGCATCCTGGGAGTTGTAGTTTTTCCTGGATAGCCTCAGGATCTAGTCTTCGAACCAGAGGATCACTCCTGTCAGGCCTTGATGTTCCTAAGTGTCAGAAGAAGCAAGGCATGAAAATGTGTGTATAGGATTTACACCATAACTCTTAGTATCCAACCGAGTTGCCTCAGGATATTACACCACCATTCCCAGGGAAAGGAATGGAGCTGATGCATCCTGGGAAAGGAAGTACTGTGGATTGGTAGAATTTGGCTAAAGTGAGATAAAGTTCCATGAGAGGGAGAAATTTCCCTTCCATAGAAAAGATGATATGCACAACTTTAAATGAATGGAAAAGAACACATGTGAAGCATAACAACCACTACCATTTCTGTATCAATCCACTTGATTTTAGCTACTGTCATACTTTGAAGAGTTGTCCCCCTTACGAATGGTAAAAACGTTTATTTAATACAATGAATGCATAGACAAACTAAAATCGACTCTAAGTTGCCTCAGGATCTCTGGTCAGGGAGATTAAACACTCGCTCAAATTCAGCTACAACTTGGACCTTATTGGTACTCCGCTATGAATATGGTTAGGTGATTTGTTTTCCAACCTAGTAAATTTGCCCATATGGGAGCAATTCAAAATAGCTGCAAAGCTTCTAATTTGATCACAGTCTTTTGAAGAGTACGTTTCAGCACGCTTCTCCAATAAAATCCATGTAGAGCCTTCTTCTGTCAAGCTTTTAGGGCTCAGTCCTTCAGCCAGAATACAGCAGAAAATAAGATCTGCAGAACACAAAAGGGCAGAACCTCAGGAATGGCATCAGACTGGTCTGTTAGGATGGAAATGCAAACTGGTTGCAAATTCTAGAAAGGGATTTGTCATAAGGTCTAGAGTGGCAGGGATGGGAGGACACCATGAAGGGGAAGGAAGGGATGAAAGATGGAGGGAATAGATGCTTTCAGTAAAATGTGCTTACTAGACAGTTTGCCCAGCATCCCTGTCCTAGAAATTAGCCCTCTCACTGTTAAATTGATAGGGTTACTGCAGAAGCTGTTGTCTTAGGTATGGTGGTATGTGCCTGCAATTCCAGCACTCAAGAGGTTAAAATAGGACAATCACCTTAAGTTTCAGGTCAGCCTAGGCTACCCAGTGATTTCAAAGAAGCAAGAGAGTAAATAAATCCTATCATGTTCACATATTCTTGTAACGCCATATTTTAACTGGGTGTGTTGGCTTACATCTGTAAACCCAGCATTCAGAAGGACAAGGCAGGAGGATTGCCACCTTGAAACTAGTGTTTTCCATGTCAGCCTGGGATAAGAATGAAACCAAACAAACAGTAAAGAAAAAACATTAAACCCTAACAACAACAAAATAATTGGATCCCACAAGTGAGATACTTTTAGATGAAAGCTCTTAATATTAATCTACCTTCAAAGCATCCTTTCTAAGCTGGTGAGATGGCTCTCTGGTTAAAATGCTTGCTTTGCAAGCATGAGGACCTGAGTTCAATCCCCAGAGCCCACATCAAAAAGCCAGGCTCAATGCAGTGTATTTGTAATTCCAGTGCTGGGGAAGTAGAGCCAAGTGGATTTCTGGGATCCAGTGGCCAAGCAACCTAGTCTAATTGGTGAGTTCCAAGCCAATAAGAGACCCTGTCTCAAAAACTGAGATGGAACACTCCTGAAACTGATATCCAAGTTTTGCCCTCTGGCCTTCATGGGCGTACATATGAATGCACACCAAGACATACAATGCGTCTGTGCACACATACAAAATGACCTTTCCATTATTTTCAGCTTTGATACAAACTGAGATACAAGAATTCACAGATGTACTCTTCTTCCCATTTTAATTGTTTTAACGCCCTATCAACTTGAGCTAAGTGTGTCCAAAATGTGTATCTTTTCCTCTTACAGGATGGTCTTTATAAACAGCATATGTGGGACTGTGCATGGCCTAGCCAATCCCCACTCCTCAGTACATCTGTCTGTCATTTCTTCATTCTCCATTGCCCTGGTCAAGGCAATCTCAAAGCCATGCTGGTTGAAACACTCATGGATTCCTTATCTGCTTTGAGTAATAAATCTTTCTCCATTCTTTCATGTCTTGGCTGTACTTGTTTAGCCTTTTTGCGCGCACCAAAATGTGAGCTCATTACATTTGGTTACAAAGTAAATACTCAATCCAGAAATGAGGTGTGGCAAGTTACAAGCCTAAAACATGTGGAACTGATACAGATGGAATCTTCTAGCATCCATTGATGGGAAGGGAGTTGACCCATTTTGTAAGCTATGGAAGTGAACCAGTTAGTTATGGTTGCTGGGACTCAAAAGAAAAAAACTCTGGAGCTGGGCATGAAGCTCAGTGGTAGAGTCCTTACCCAGCTTCCATTCCTCAGCACCACAAACAAATAAAAACAAACTGAGCTTTGATTGCCACAGGCAAAAATCCCTGGGCCCTGCTGACTTTCAGCAGAAGTGTCAGACCCACTTCAAGGATTTCACTGATTGATTTCACTTATACTACACATGTATAAGGAGTAGTAACTCCTCATGTACCAACTCTGCCAAGAGTGCTGATTTCCTAAATGAATCCAACTGGATTTTAAGAAACAAGTGAACATCCCCAAGGTAGATGGGGGAGGGGGTTCACAGTATTAAGCTCAGCTCAGCTTACTATCTCCTACTAGATCTCCAGAGGATCTTAAGCAGAATGGCAGAGAAAATGAGCGAAATACTTAAGAGTGCTAAGAAAAAGAAGCTGCAACAGCAGCAGAACAACATTTCTTTTGCATGTGCAAGACAAGGAGTTCCATCCCCAGCACTGGAAAAAAGGAAGAGAAAGGAGACCAACAACAAGATTTTTACTGTTATTAATACTTGCTACTGGGAAATGTCCCAACATGAAACCAATAGGCCTTCCATTGAAGATTTAGAAAATTTTCGTCAGTAGAAAATCATGTCTAGTGAATGGGAATCCTAATGGGCCATCCAGAGTAGCAATTCTGGAGCAGCACATCACAGTAGCTGTGAACTCTTCTGAACAGGATCATTTCAAGCCTCACCCTGTATTTTCAACATTGGACACACTGTGTGTACCACCAGAAGTCTGTGAATTTAGTCATGTGAAAGATAAAGTCAGACAGACATATGTTAAAGTACCATGAACAGTATATCCACTAACTACTGATGGTAGGGGAAAGAGATGAGCTTTCTTCTCACTTGCAGAGACATAAGTGGAAGAATGGGGAAATACGAGAGGAAATAGGGTGGGGCAGAATAGCATCAAGGTAATAAAAAAATTACAGAGGACTGATCAATATAAATGTGATTAGGGCAAATGTGCATGCTGGCTGACAATTAGATTTTTATCCTATCAACACAGACAAAGAGACAGAGGTCCTATTGTTCCTGGCAATTAGGTTTCCAAGGAATGTCTCACAGGTCCTTTGGAAAGACATCCTGAGTTGGAGGAAAGATACACACTCTAAGGAACAGAAGGATTGACAAATATAAGCCCCTTTTTAGTCAATGTTCTGCAGTGGATCAGTTATGGTGTACAATTAACTGAATTATTTTGATAACCCCACTTTTCCTGAATAGCACACCGAATTGTCCAGGTGATTTGACCTTAAGTTTCTCGCAGGCTTGTTAAGTAGGTCAAATCTCCTAGTGCAGGGGTATGAAAGGGGTGTGCTGATGCATTTTGCACACCCCTCTAGCCATCTGGGAAATTTGAACACATTTTCAAATCTAAGAACCTCACTTTGAGCATAACCCTGGCCTAAGTACAGACTGGTTAAGCAAGGAAATAATAGCAAAAGGACTCTCATGAGTTTATTTCCATTATACCTGTCTTAGTCAGGGCTTCTATTCCTGCACAAACATCATGACCAAAAAGCAAGTTAGGGAGGACAGGGTTTATTCAGCTTACACTTCCACACTGCTGTTTATCACTAGAGGAAATCAGGACTGGAACTCCTGCAGGTTAAGAAGCAGGAGCTGGGGTTGGGGATTTAGCTCAGCGGTAGAGCGCTTGCCTAGGGAGCGCAAGGCCCTGGGTTCAGTCCCCAGCTCCTAAAAAAAAAAAAAAGAAGCAGCAGCTGATGCAGAGGCCATAGAGGGATGTTACTTACTGGCTTGCTTCCCCAGCTTGCTCAGCTTGCTTTCTTAGAGAACCCAGGACTACCAGCCCAGGGATGGCACCACCCACAAAGCCCCCCCCCCACTAATTGAGACAAAACCTTACTGCTGGGTCTCATGGATGCATTTTCTCAAGGGAGGCTCCTTTCTCTGTGATAACTCCAACTTGTGTCAAATTGACACACAAAACCAGCCAGTATAGGACCCATCTAGGTGAAAAGGGTAGATACATCTTCAGATCTAGTGATAGATCAATGTATGACTTCTTCTCCTTCCCTAAAAGGGAATTTTGATGGTGTTTATTTGTAAACTGTTATATATTTATCTGTTTGTGGAAGGTACATTTATCAGAGATTTCTAGATGACAAGGAGCCACATTTTATTGTAACTGAACTAAAGGAAGAAAGGATGAGCCCATGTGGTGCCATTATATCTGGATTAGTAGTTGCTTATGACTTGCAGCTATACGTGGATTTTGTTGAGGTAGTCATGCTTCTAATTGTATATACAAGGGAATAGCATATGTGTTTATAGAGCAATTACCTAATGGATTGTCACTGTGTGGTCTTTTCCTCCCACCTTCTCTACTTCATTGTTTTGGCTGTAGAGACTGCCTTTCATGTTCTTTCCCAGAGAACTTGGGGTAGATTTAGAGGAGGAGATGGGAAAATCCCAGGTCTATCAAAATACCCGCTTCATTTGTTCCTAAGACCCATCGTGTTATCCCTAGATTTTGTGAAACCTCCATCTTCACGAACTCCCTTCTTGCTGAAACTTGTTCAAATTTGCTTTTTTTACTTGGACATAAGAGTCTTAACATGCATATGCAACCGAGGAGAAACTACAGTGGTTATAGGCCATAGAGAATGTACAGATGGCAGATGCCAAAGCCCTGGAACCAGGAGGAGGTGTGTTCTGGAAGCAAGACCAGTGTTTCAGTACCAGTTTAGCTCCTTAATAGGGAGCCAACTTTAACAAACTACATAAACTCTTGGACTCTCACTGCATCTATTAAATATTCAACAAGTTTAATAACACTATGAGAATAGAGCTGGACACTGCAAAAAAGCAGGTGTTTTTGTGGTGGTTGGTGGACCAATTAATTTATACAGGTTTACTTACAGGAGCATGGGTGACTCACATGCAGCTGTGCCACTGAAGTATCTTCCTTCTTACAGCCATTGTTAACAGGCTTCTATATCCTTGAGAAGGGGTACAGCCTCATATACTGCCCCACTCGCTATGGGATACTCTAACTGATGAGGGCAACCATCATGTCCAGCCTAGAGGAAACAGTCCCAATGTTACCAATTAATTCTTTTCAGAATCTCTGAGCTCCTGGTCGCTGTCCAGTTTTTTTTTTTTTTTTTTTTGTTCTTTTTTTTTGGGCCGGGGACCGAACCCCGGGCCTTGCGCTTCCTAGGCAAGCGCCTACCACTGAGCTAAATCCCCAACCCCCCGCTGTCCAGTTTACAGCATCCTTTGACCACAGCCCCTTCATGAGGGTCACCAGGAGCTCCCTTCCCCTGGAGCATTATGTATCCCCTTTCATCTGGCTGACAGGCACAGGCTTGTGGTGATGGCAGAGAGATTAGAACCATGCGCTTTTCTCCACTGGAGAAATCACTTCCATTCCTTTTTCATGATCCAGCTTAAAAGTGACCTCATAATTTGTTTAATTCTCTTCCTTTACATAATCCCAGGTCTAGGAAATGCTGGCACACAGCTACTATTTTGTGTGCACTGTGTGTCTACCTGGAGGTATTCTCAAAATCAGAATCAGCACAGGTCTTAAGTCTCTATTGTTTAGGACTAATAATATTACAAAAAAAAAAAAAGATGTTCAAGTGAAAGAAAAGGAATGCAGTGCACAACAACCCCTTCTCCCAAGTTATGAGACCTCTTGCCATATGTTTGTCCCCAGTTTCCTCTCCAGAGGCTCAGTGCGGGTCCACAGCCTGCCTAGGCAGTCCACCTTCTGTTGCTGGAGAAGAAGCCTAAACTCTCCATGGTGTGGCTGGATTGCAGAGATGAGAAGACTTCCTAGAGGACAGCAAGAAATAGAAATGAGTGACATTAGCCTTGTGCACTAGAACAGGGAAAGCCCTCTGCTGAAGGAAACCCTGGGCTTGGCGCCAGTGACAGGAATAGGACACGCAGAGGCTACCGTACAAAAGGTCAGCCACTTGGGCAGCACTACACAGAGAGCCTGAGAAGCAGCAATCCTCAGAGAGCTTGGAGTGGGGACTTGCTTAAAACTTCCTAGGCCAGCAGAGACCAAAATAAATGAATGAATGAATGAATGAATGAATGAATGAATGAATAAATAAATAAATAAAATAAAAAAGCAAAAAAGCTGATGTCACCTATCAGAAGACAGACCAAAAACTAAAACAAAACCAGACTAAAAAAAGACAAAGCAGAACGTAAAGGATGTAATATAAGAGCTGCCACTTTATTGGATGTTTTAAATTTGCATTTCAAATGTTATCACCTTTCCTGGTTTCCTTACCATAAGCCCCTTATCCCCTCCTCCTCCACCTTCTTCTATAAGGATGTACCCCCTCCCCAACCACCTCCCCTTATTGCCTCCCTGCCCTGACATTCCCCTATGCTGGCGTTCCAGCCTTGGCAGGACCAAGGGCTTCTCCTCCCATTGGTGCCCAATAAGGGCATCCTTTTCTACATATGCAGCTGGAGCCATGGGTCTGTCCACGTGTACTCTTTGGTTGGTGGTTTAGTCCCTGGGAGTTCTGGTTGGTTGGTATTGTTGCTCCTATGGGGTTGCAAACCCCTTCAGCTCCTTTAATCCTTTCTCTAACTCCTCCAATGGGGACTCCATTTTCAGTTCAATGGTTGGCTGCTAGCATTCACCTCTGTATTTGTCATAAGAGCTGCCACTTAAAATGGACTGGACAGAGCTGACTTCATAGGCTGTCACAGGGAATCATAATTGACCATTTTGTTGGCTCCCTTGGTACCCAAAATGACTTGTGTTCTAGAAGTCTGGAGCTCTATGAAAATGAATATGTGTTTTTCATGAGCTTGTTAGAGTTCCTGGATTGGTGCCCTCCAGCAACTTAGGATCCAGGAGCCCTGATACCCTATTTGACCTTTGAAAACTGCCCAGCACCTCAGTTCAGTCTTGCTTCCCCGACAGAAAAGGGGGCAGGAGTTGTCTCCTGGCAAGTGTAGATCCATTTAACATAGAAGGTGGCCTGCAGGTAGTAAGTCACTTGTACAATACACAGAAAGCCCAGGTTTCAGTCACCAGCAATATAAAAGTAGGGAAGATCCAGGCATTTTTAGTTCCATAAAAATGGGTGTATCAATGGCTTAAGAATTTGGCCTCAGGGGCAAGTGGTATGCTTCAGCTGGTAATGGCATTTGTTGCCAAGCCCAAAGCCCCATGTTCAATTCCCAGGAACCCACAAGTTAGGAGGGAACAGACCCCTTCGAGCTGTCCTTAAACCTCCACACATGCACTGTGGCACACAAATAAATGTTTTTTTAAATTGACGTTTAATAAGACAGAGATTCAAAGCCCTGCTGTCACTCAGCATGTGAATTTGAAGTGGAGGTATAACCCTTACTCCTTTCTGGTGAGATGGGAGCAGAGAATCCAATTCGTGGCAAGCAATACCTGTCAGGGAGTCTCTCTGGGCATAAAGTGGCCTTAACATGAGCCTGGATCATCTAAGGACTTGGGGAACTGAGGAGGATGGATGTCTTAGTTAGGGTTTGTATTTCTGTGAAGAAACACCAGGACCATTGTGACTTTTATCAGGAAAACATTTAATTGGGGCTGGCTTATAGTTCAGAAGTTTGGTCCATTATCATCATGGCAGGAAGCATGGTGGCATGCAGGCAGACGTGTTTCTGGAGAAGAACTGAGAGTTCTACATTTGAATCAGTGGACAGCAGGAAGGAACGGTAACACTGGGCTTTGAAACCCCAGAGCCTGCCCCCAGTGACACACTTCCTCCAAGGCCACACCTACTTCAACAAGGGTCCAACCCCTAATATTGCCACTCCCCATGAGCCAATGGGGGCCATTTCCATTCAAACCATCACAAAGGAGAAAATCCACTCGAGCTTGTGATTTATCTCCAAACTTTGTGGGACGCTGAGACCCCTTCCCAAAATGTCTCTCTAGTTCTTCATGCATATTTGTGTGTGTCCTCTCCCTGGACCGAATCTCCAGGTGATGACTCAGGCCTGACATACTAACACTCAGGGAAGCTGAGACAGGACAATAGATAAGATTTTGAGACTGGGCCAGGCTATACAGTGAGTTCCAGGACACCCTGGGCTATGTACAGTGTGAGACTCAGTCTCAAGTTGGGGCTGGAGAAATGGCTCAGCCATTATCACTGTTTTTGTAGGGACTCAGTGTTCACTTCTCAGTACAAACAACAGCATGTAACTCCGACTTCTGATACCTTCTTCTAGCCCCCATGGGCACTAGTATACATGCTCACATGCTCAAGGGCACTCACACCCACGTGTGCACGTGCGCGCGCGCGCGCACACACACACACACACACACACACACACACAGAGTTATACTCACATACATACTACTACATATAAATAAAAATAAAGTAGGGCTGGAGAGATGGCTCAGTGATTAAGAGCACTGACTGCTCTTCCAGAGGTCCTGAGTTCAATTCCCAATAACCACATGGTGGCTTACAACCATCTGTAATGAGATCTGATGCCCTCTTCTGGCCTGAAGGTTTACTCACAGGCAGAACACTATACAGAATAACTAAGTCATATATTCATATATATTATATAATCTTTAAACACAAACTCCAAAGGGCGTATAGGAAGAAGAAGTTAACACAGACCAGAAGAAACCAGAGGTGGAAGACAAGTGATGAGACAGCTGGAGAGGAAGATAAAGGCTCGAATATAAAAGGTAGAAGCTCGCTGTGGTGGCACACACCTATAATCCTAGCAGGTAGGAGGCAGAGGAAGAAGAATCAGGAGTTCAAAGTCAGTCTACACAACAAGCCAATCTAAGCTACATCAGTCCAAAACTGAGAGGCAGAAACTGAAGAGGAATGAGAACATTGTGGGGGAGGGGGATGCAATTAGGAAGAGTTCCTGCTAGCCCCAATCATGATAGATTGCTCAAACACAGGGATAAATGGTCTGACCCAATGATAAAGTTGCTTGGTAACCTGACAGTGGAAAGGCTTTTCTCTGTAATGTGCTGTCCTTGTAAATACCCTGCTTGCTAATGGAAACAGGCCAGCCTTCAAAGGCTGCTCAGAATGCCTAAGACATCAACCCAGTCCCAGCACTTGAGAGCCTGGGGTATATGAGACGATGTCTTAGGGGGAAAAAAAAGAATCAGCCTTAGGAAAACGTGTTTCATCCTTGTTGTCCTGTCTCATTGGGGGACATAGCACAGGACAACTCTTATCTCCTCCATCCTGAGAACCTACCACAGCATGTAAGAGGAAGCAGCTCATAGGATATACAGAGGTATGCAGTAAAATTTAAAACGTCTATTTAAAAACCTCTAAAACCAGTCTGTGATGATTGAGAAGCCAGATTCTCATGATCCATCCAATGATCTCCTATGTGTTTCGAGTTAATCCCAAAATATCTGTGTCCCAAAGCATGCAGAACTGTGGGCCTGGGAATCAGTGCAGGATCACAACAGACCAGTATGTGCCCCCACCACCAGTGTGTGCCCCACAGGTTGGGTGGAGCCAGGGGCACAGCAAGTGACTGATGACTAGTAATAGGGTACCTGCTGCCTCCTGTTACAGTCCAAGATAGAGTCAGTAAGTGGATGCTCTCAGAGAGTATGACCCGCATGGTGGCACTCATCCTGGCAGTGGCTGTCTAGTGAGCAGGATTTTGAGCACACTTCCCAGTGAAGGCACACTCAGCAAAGGAGCTGTGGGAGATACCCACCTGCGGAGATACATCTCCGCAGGACTGTATCTTAGCAGTGAGCTGCCATTGGCCAGGTGCAGGAACTTATTTCTTCACAGACAGCACACTGTAGGACTTACAGTCCTGACTATCAGGAGCAGCACCACCTTAGCCTAGATAATGACAACGGTCTTGACCAGGCTAAGAGGAGTCTATTAGTAGAAGTGGCGGCTAACAAGCTTTGTCATAAGCTGCACGTGCCTATGCAGGTAGAAGGAAATTCAAGATCCGCGTCGCTCCTGCGCTGGGCCACTAGGTTGGCCTCCTCCCGGTGGCGGCGGGCCGCTTTGCCGGCGGCGAAGGGCCGCCGCCGCGGCGTCGGCTGTGGCGTTTACGGTCATTGTGTCGCGGGAGACGCTGGTAGTGGTTTCCGCGACAGCGGGTGCGACTGCTTAGCCCGGCCTGGGCTCACGGCTGCCTGGAGGGTCTGCAGTGCCCACCCCTCTCCTCCGGGACCCCACGCCAGCAGCGACCCTGAGCCAGCAGCCGGAGCGACCGGCAATGGCGGCCTCGACGGCCTCGCACCGGCCCATCAAGGGAATCCTGAAGAACAAGACTTCTACGACTTCCTCGGTGGTGGCCTCGGCCGAACAGCCCCGCCGGACCGTCGAAGAGGAGCTGAGTAAAAAGTCTCAGAAGTGGGATGAAATGAACATCCTGGCAACATATCATCCAGCTGACAAAGACTACGGCTTGATGAAGATAGACGAGCCAGACACTCCGTACCACAATATGATAGGTGATGATGAAGATGTCTATAGTGATTCAGAAGGCAAAGAAGTCTTGACTCCAGAGCTCTTAGCGAAAAAGTTAGCTGCTGCGGAGGGCTCCGAGCCAAAGTTTCGGACTCGGGAACAAGAAAGCAGTGGAGAGGAAGACAATGACCTCTCCCCTGAAGAGCGAGAAAAGAAGCGGCAGTTTGAAATGAAAAGGAAGCTTCATTACAACGAAGGACTGAATATTAAATTAGCCAGACAGTTAATTTCAAAAGACCTACATGATGATGACGAAGATGAAGAAATGTCAGAGACTGCAGATGCAGACAGCATGAATATTGAAGAGTCAAATCAAGGATCTACTGCAGGCGACAATCTGCAGCACAAATCACAAAGTTCATAAACGTGTTCATCAGTGCAGTCGTTGTCAAATACAAACCTTGTTACTTATACCACACTGCTTCTTGTTCTCTACGACTCGTGACTATGTACCAAAATACACACCAGTTATATATTGCCAAGAATTAAGACCATAGAGACTGAGTAGACGGAAAATTCCTAATTAATGCATATATTCTTGTGCCTCATATTTCACCACAAATACAGTGTAATGTTAGTAGTCCAAAACTGCTTTACTTTTGTAAGAACACTGGTTAATTTGTATAAGATGTTATATAGCTTTTTTTTTTTTTTTTTTTTTTGGTTTTTTTTTTTGGTTTTTTTTTTTCCGGAGCTGGGGACCCAATTAGGGCCTTGGCGCCGCTAAGGCAGCCTACCACTGAGCTTAAATCCCAACCCCTTTATATAGCTTTTTATGCTTTAGAGATTAAATAATATGGGGAAACTATTTATTTTTTGTCACTTCTAGATGGTGGTACCTCTTTTATAAAATGTTTGGGGGTGTTTGATGTTTTTTCTTTTTAATCTAAAGCCTATCTCATAAAGTGGGGATATGTAGATGGATAAATATTTAGGCTGAAAGATTTTTTAAGCATTTATCTTTAGCTTGTTTTTGGCTAATTGGGGTTTCTAAGAGGTATTGTTCATTTTCTGATCAATGACCTTTAAAATTCCTGTTGATTTTCTTTTTTCTCGGAAGGAATAAAATCTTTTCATCCAATCTGGTTTCCCCCATTCCCATCCACACTGAAATAAACGACCAGGTTAAAGTTGCTCTGGTACCTGCCCTGCTGTTTTGAAGCGCAGGCTTCAAAACGAGGTTTTTAATACCATGGCTATCTTAGTGTCCCTTTGTCATTTATATTCCTGGCTTAGCCTGCTCTGATTTCCTACTTTCTCTGCCTATACACATAGAGGTGTGAAAATTGTATTATAGGATGGCAAAGGCTATTGGACGTGAGGGACTCTTCTCGCGTAGTCTGTCATCTGCTGCAGCACTGAATTCTCACTTTGACAGCTGCTAGTTCTAACACACGAAGGAACCAGAGCTAGTAGTAGCCGTACTGTGGCAGGAAGGGCATCTCAACAGCTTGATCTCTGAACTTCTCTGACTGACAGCTTGCTCAGTAAATGGCTGATATTGGTTCATTTGACGTTAGACCTTAGAAAACAATTGACTAAGGCTTTTTTTGCACGATGAAAGCATTGTATGTAATCAGAATATGATTGTTTTTGAATGTACAGAAAGACTTACACCTGAACATTTTTAAATTTAAAGGTTCTGAGGAGTCTGCTTTAAGGAAGATTGAAAATACATAAATGACAAATGAACGTGATTCCTTTAACACGATAGAAATTATTTGGGTTTTTTCCCCCGAAATGCAGCGTTGTTCCTGTGTCTTAGTTTAGTGATGGTTTCCTTTTTAGTATTTATTTATGAGTTTTTTGGTAGCACAAATCAATCTGTTATATGACAGACTTTTAAAATAACTTATGTATATTATATATATGAATGGCTTTTTTTATTGAACAGCTATCTTCACTTTAAATTTATGGAACTATCATGATGTCAAAATAAAAAAAGTAGGAAGAGTCTTTACTATTAGAAGAATGTACTTATTTTGAATGTCTTTTTAATGGGATTTTTTTTTACCAGAAGCTCTGAAATGTTAGTGCAGTATTCTAACCAAACGACTCCTTAGCCATGAACCTCTGATGTACACATCAGCCAGTGTATACCATCATCTTTGTAATCCAGCCTGTTTGTGGGATGTGGAAACTGAATGTGTATTTGTTTGTAAATATTTTCATGTACCAAAAAAAAAAAAAAAAAAAAAAAAAGAAGGAAATTCAAGTGTAGATGGCTACCATGATAACAGGTAGCTGGGCAGGCTGGACAGGGCCGACAAGGTCAGATATAAGAGGCTGAAAGGAGGCACAGTATGTGAGCAGCAGTTCAGGGCACAGAAGTAGGCAGGCACCCAGGACCAGTCTGGGAAATTTAGTGATATTTCTTTTTTTTTTCTTTTTTTTCGGAGCTGGGGACCGAACCCAGGGCCTTGCGCTCACTAGGCAAGCGCTCTACCACTGAGCTAAATCCCCAACCCCGTGATATTTCTTTTAATACTAATTAGACAGATGAGGCAAGGACCATAGTTTTAAATTTTCGTTTAAAAGATTAATTTATGCATATTCATGTGTGTGTATGAGTATATGGGCGTGTGTGCATAGGTATATGTGTGTTCATGTGTGTGGTAATGTATGCACATGTGTGCAAGGGTGTATGTGTGTCCATGTGTGTGGGTGTGTGCATGTGTCCATAGGTATATGTGTGCCCGTGTCTGTGAGTGTATGTGCATGTGTGCATAAGTGTATGTGGGTCAATGTGTGTGCGTTAGTGTGAATGTTCATAGGTGTCTGTGTGTCTGTGTGTATGAGTATATGTGTATGTGTGCATGTGTGTATAAGTGTATGTGTGTCTATGTGCAGAGGCCTCTTGGCTTGGTTTGATAATAGCAAGTTCCAACAGTGCTCTTTCTTGTCTCAGCCCCCTTAGAGTTGTGGTTACAGGCATTTGTGAGGATTCCTGGCTTGTCACATGGGAGCTGGGATCTGAACTCTGGTTCCTGTGACTGCAGAGCACATCCTTTTAACTACTGAGCCATATCCCTAGGCCCATAAATTCTTATGTTTAACTGTGTAAGATATACATAGCAAAATATTAACTTTCTTTCTCCTTTCCTTTCTTTTTGAGACAAGGTATCACACTGTACCTCAGTGTGGCCCAAAACTCATGTTATAGCCAAGGGTGACCTCAAACTCATTGGTATCCTCCTGCCTTAGCCTCTTATATGGCGGGATTACAGACATGAAGTACCACATACAACTGTTAGGTGTATGTACACTCTTTTGTGGTGTAACCAAACACTTTTTAAAATATACAAAGCACTCCCCAGGCAGTTCTCAGGCACTCGGGGCTGAGAGGCAGTGAGCTACACTGAAGGGAAGTGTTTGTTGATATTAAATTCCTGAGCACAGTTCTTTATTTGAAACACATAATGGGGGCCAACCCCATTCAGTGCTAACTTTGCTGTAAGCCTTCCTTTCCTCCATCCCAAGCCCACCTCCAGTCATCATCTCTGCTATTTTCCTTTATTTCTCCCATCTATTCTCCTTCAACTACTTTAGCATCAAACTCTTTAGCCACAGATCTGATTCTGTCAGCTCACTATTTTCCCTGGTGGTGTTCATTAATGTTGATGTCTTTCAAATGGATTATATGTTGGTCTTACCTCCCAATTTAATTGCTTTTCCATCTGACCGACATTTTTATTACATTACCTGACACCCTTTGGGGCTCAGAAAATTGTACACCAAATTATGACACTTTGGTGTTCTGAATACTTTGTACTAAGTGGAAGGCATAAGAGGCAGCCTCAGGGGTGAAGTATGCCTGTGATTTTTAACCTTCCTGTCTTCACCCCAGTCCTCTCTCTGCCCCTTAAAGGAGCTATAGAAACAAGTTTTAGAAACTGAAGCCCTCCCATCCCAAAGCAAGCCATTAACCCATAAAGGTCACTCCTTCTTTTCTCCCTTCTTTAAGGACCTTCATTCTCAAGGGTCCTGTTGTGTGTTAAAACTACAATGCAACAGGGTCTGTATTCTGGAGTAAGAGACGACTCAGTAGTTAAAAGCACTGGCTGCTCTTCTAGAAGACCCAGGTTAACCTAATTCCCAGCACCTACATGACAGCTCACAACTGTCTGTAACTCCTCTTCAGTTTTGGAGCCTTCTGTGTTATGTAAAACTTCAACGAGTTGAGTGCAAGCACTTGAAAAGTAGAGTCAGGACGAATTTGAGGTCAGCCTGGTCTACAGAGTGAGTTTCAGGTTAGGTAGGGCTACAGAGTGAGACCTTGTCTCAAGCATAAATACATAAACAAATGCAACATTGGTGAAATCAATTTGTTAGACCTTTGTTAATCTTTCCTCCCCTACCTCTCTTCCCTTTGTTCAGTGTTTTATTTTTTGCAGTGCTCAGGGTGGAACTCGGGACATCCAGAGCCCTACCTGCCTCTTCTAACATGAGATGACTTGGGACATTTTCAGGTGACATGGCCATAGGTGCTACCCATCTTTAGTTCCAGGAGTGTCCATTGTGACCCTGCTAAGTGATTTGACATAGCCCCTTTTCTAACTCTACTGTCTTTGGCATCCAATACCTGTGATGCACTCCAAAGCATGCTGATGAAATTCTAGGACAAGCAACCAAAAGCCATCAAAGAAGAGGTAAGAGGTTTTTGACATCTGTTTGGTGGGGTTTTTAAGATAGGGTCTTATCTCTATCTCAGAATGGTTAGGAACTCACTACATAGCCAAGGGCAGGTTCAAAATCCCCAGTCCTAACCTTGGCCTCTCAAGTGCTTGGGTTATTTATCAGCATGTACCACCATGCCTAGGTGTAGCCTATGTTTGAGAGAGAACTACTGGGCTCAAGCAGGGCTGGATCTTCCTTGCCCACTTTGAGAATACCATGTGTGGCCATAGGGTGCTAGTTTGAATTCTATTCATAATGAATAAACTGACTGACATACTCTCTTTGTGTGATTCCTTCTCTCTTGGATTATGTGGAACTTCACTAGGCTTTTGGTAAGCTTATTTTCCACTCCCCCATATCTGCTCCACTCCAACCTGTTCTTTCAATGTACTGCTGCCCCTCTTCCACTCCTCTTCCACTCCTCTTCTGCTCCTCTTCTGTTCTTCACCATCTTTGCTTTTCTACCCTTTTCCCTTGAATCTCTGATTATGTTCCACTTCAAGTCTATTGCCTCTCTGCTTTGTAGTCAAGGGATGGAAAAGCAGAGACCAAACATCAAGGAAGGAGCCCAGCTTCTATTGTCAAAATTGAATCTTATCCTATGGCCATCTATATAACACCCTGGAGAGAATCCCGATGACATCATGTTGTCCTCTTAACCATTCTAAATCCTTGGATAGGATGCACCTTAGACTCTTTCTTGGAAAAATCTAGCAGTTTTTTATGGAGCCTTTGAGACATTTTCTACCAGGACTTCTCCAGAACATGATACTTACCTTCTGAAAAGACAAACTTCGGGAAGAAATTTCTCATAAAAAAAAAAAAAGGAGGACAGAAGAGGAGAAACCAATTTAACATTGTAGTTCCCACTAGGGCCCATTGTTAAGTTATCTTCTTTTGTAAATAAAATATTATTGAAAAGAAATTAGTTCCTTTGTTTCTGTAATGTTTTTCATACATGTCTGACTTGCCAGTAACAACCAAACCAAGCCAAGTAAACAAGTAAACCTTATGGGTAGCTCTGTTCAGTGTCTCATAAAATTCACAAGCAATTCAAGTGGAACTAAGAAAACTGAAGTGCTTCCTGGTCGCTGCCACCGCGGAGAGCCCGTGGGCAGAACCCCGCGAGCGAACTTGAGCCTCGGGACCAAAGGTAAGACTAACTTATCTGCTGCAAGTGACTTGCCGGGTGGAATCGGGACAACAGAGGCAGAATCCCTCTAGGACCAGGCACGTCCTGTGTTTACCGGAAGTCCCACACCCGCGGATCCCGGCCCG
>NC_046172.1:26592554-26604338 GCF_011064425.1 Rattus rattus
TCTTTCAGGGATTTTTGTGTCTCCTCTCTATGGGCTTCTACTTGTTTATTTATGTTTTCCTGGAATTCTTTCAGGCATTTTTGCGATTCCTCTCTGTAGGCTTCTACTTGTTTATTAATGTTTTCCTGTGTTTCTCTAAGGGAGTTCTTCATGTCTTTCTTGAAGTCCTCCAGCATCATGATCAAATATGATTTTGAAACTAGATCTTGCTTTTCTGGTGTGTTTGGACATTTCCATGTTTGTTTTGTGGGAGGTGGGCTCGATGATGTATGTAGTCTGGTTTTTCTGCATGTTGCTTGGGTTCCTGTGTTTGCCTCTCTGCCCATCAGATTATCTCTAGTGTTGCCTTGTTCTGCTATTTCTGACAGGGCTGAACTGTCTTATAAGCCTGTGTGTCCAGGAGTGCTGTAGACCTGTTTTTACTGTTTTCTTTTCATGCCAGTTATGGGGACAGAGTGTTCTGCTTTCCCTGCGTGTAGTTTTTCCTCTCTACAGGTCTTCAGCTGTTCCTGTGGGCCTGTGTCTTGAGTTCACCAGGCAGGTCACTTGCAGCAGACAAGTTGGTCACTCTGTGATCCTGAGGCTCAAGTTAAGCTCATGAGGTGCTGCCCACGGGCTCTCTGCAGCGGCAGCACCCAGAAGATCTGCGCTTGACCTCTGGGAGCTTAATTTTCACCAGGGTTCCAGGATGCCTTTGGTGTTTTCCTCTGGCGTCCGAGATGTGTGCAGAGAGCAGTCTCTTCTGGTTTCCCAGGCTTGTCTGCCTCCTCTGAAGGTTTAGCTCTCCTCCCATGGGATTTGGGGCAGGCGAACTGTTTATCCGGTCTGTTTCCTTCAGGTTTCGGGGGTCTCAGGCAGGGGTCTGCACCGCTCTAGGCCTCTCCCCACGGGAGCCCAGAGGCCTCACTACAGTTTCACCTCTTGGGCCAGAGATGTGGGCAGGGGTGGGCAGTGTTGGTGGTCTCTTCCGCTCTGCAGCCTCAGGTGCCCACCTGACCAGGGCGGTGAGGTCTCTCTCCCACGGGGTCTGGGTGCAGAGCTGCTGCAGGCGGGATCCGCGGGTGGGACTTGTAAACACAGGACGTGTTCTCGGTCCTGGAGGAATTCTGCCTCTGTGTATCCCGATTTCACCAGGCAGCTTTCTTGCAGCAGAAAAGTTGGTCTTACCTGTGGTCCCGAGGCTCAAGTTCACTTGCGGGGTGCTGCCCATGAGCTCTCTGCGGCGGCAGCAACCAGGAAGCTCAGTAAACATTCTTTCACGTGTCTGCTTTAGCAAAATATTCTTTCATCTGCCTGTCCCAGGAAAACATCATTATAATCTAATTGAGTCTCCAAAGAAACCAGAAATTTCCACTGATAAGATTAGCCTAACTAGACTGGAAAACAGTAGTTCTGTTCTACTGGAAAAAAATCTCAATTTTCAGAGATCTATAATCAAATGCATTTTTATATCACCTGTACTATAAACCCAGCAAAGAGATAGCAGGATGATCTGTTTATAACACTTATGTGAGGAAAAGCCTATCACTCCAGATGTTCTCAGTCACTATTCAAGATAAAAAGAGTGTCCTGGAGGTTTTCCCAATAGGGAATAAATATTTTGATATAAAAGTCATACATATCTCTTTTTTCCTTTTTCCCCTGATATTTTTATTGATTATTTTATTTGTTTACATTTCAAATCTTATTCCCCCTTCCCAGTTTCCCCTACACAAACCTCCTAACCCCTTTTCCCTACCCCTGCTTTTATTAGGGTGCTCAGCCACCTGCTCACCCACTCCTGCCTCACTGCCCTAGCATTCCCCCACCCTGGGTCATCATCAAGCTTCCACAGAACCAAGGGCCTCCCCTCCAATCGGTGCCAGATAAGGAAATCCTCTGCTACATATCCAGCTAGAGCCATGGGTACTCCATTTTGCACTCTTTGGTTGGTGGTTTAGTCCCTGAGTGCTTTGATTGGTCTGGTTGGTTGATATTGCTGATCTACCTATGGGGTTGCAAACTCCTTCAGTTCCTTCATTCCTTGCCCTAACTTCTCCGTTGGGGTCCCTGTGGCATTCCAATGTTTGGCTGTGTGCAACCGAATCAGTATTGTTCAGGTTCTGGCAGAGCCTCTCAGGACAGCTATACCAGGCTCCTGTCAGCAAGCACTTCTTGGCATCCACAATGGTGTCTGGGTTTGGTGTCTGCAGATGGGATAGATCCCTAGGTAAGGTAGACTTTGGATGGCTTTTCCTTCAGTCTCTGCCCCACTCTTTGTCCCTGCATTTCCTTTTGACAGGAGGAATTCTGGATTAATATTTTGAGGTGGGTGGGTAACCCCTTCTTTCAACTGGGTACTGTGCCTATCCACTGAATATGGTCTCTACAAGTTCTCTCTCTCCCCTTTGTTGGATATTTTCACTAATGTCATCCCTGTTGGGTCCTGGGAACCTCTTGGGTTTCTGGCATCTGGTACTTTATTGTGACTACCCTCAGTTCCCCTCCCCAACTGCTACACACCTCCTTTTAAATTCCTGACCCTCTGTAATTCTCTCCTCATTTCCTCCAGTATCTGAACCAGCCCCTATTTTTCACTCCTCCTTCTCTCTCCCTCCCAGATCCCTCTCTCCAGCTACTTCCCAAGATTATTTTACTCCCCGTTCTGAGTAGGACTGAAGCATCCACACTTTGGTCTTCCTTCTTCTTGGGTTTCATATGATCTGTGAGTTGTATTATGGGTATTCCAAACATTTTTTGTTTAATTCAACATCCTTAGTTATCATGGAAATGCAAATCAAAATGACCCTGTGATTCTACCTCACACCAGTCACAATGGCTAAGATCAAAAACTCAGGTGACAGCAGATGCTGGCAAGGATGTGGAGAAAGAACACTCTTCCATTGCTGGTGGGATTGCAAGCTGGTACAACCACTCTGGAAACCAGTCTGGTAGTGTAGGGTTTTGGCTCTGCCACAAGGGCTCAGCAGCTTGGTAAGGCAGGACATGGGAAGTTGACCATGCTTACTAGCAAAGCCCTGGGACACCTCTCTGTCTAATGTCGGGGAGAGCAGGCTCAGGCTCAGGGGTCCCAGGGTCTGCAAGGAGGGTGGGTCATCTGGTTCTCAAGTTCTTGAACACCCAGGCATTGCTGGATGGCCATGGAAGAGCTGAGAGTGGAGTGGGGACCCACAGGCTAGATCTAGCATGGGGCAGGCGAAGGCCTCTGTGGCTCCCCACAGCAGATTGTGAAGAAAAGACGCTGTTCATGGTTTTAAAGCATTTATTGTCATGGCAGAAAGTGAATGTATAAAACTATACCCTACTTTTCAGGGTGGGCCTGAGACTAAATACCATTTGCAGGGAGGAACATTTGGGAATGAAAGCTTATTGGCGAAGCCCTCTAGGCCTCTAGGTATCTCATTAAAATCGAGATCTGTCTTGAGCCTATGCAACCACAGGTCATGTCCTCTACATGTAGAGGGGTTTGGGGCATTACCCACAAGTGACTGATGGCCACAAATTTATGGGGAACTGCGGCTAGTGATGGACCTGGTGCCCAGGAACAGATGAAGCACCTACCATCCCTTCAGGGTTTCTGGGGCTTCTAGCCTTAGCTCAACTGAGGACCAAGCTACCTTTCATGGTCCTACATGGTGGTTCCTCAGGTAATTGAACATAGTACTACTTGAGGATCCAGCTATACCACTTCTGGGCATACACTCAAAAGATGTTCCAACATAAAACAAGGACACATGCTCTACTATGTTCATAGCAGCCTTATTTATAATAGCCAGAACCTGGAAAGAACCCAGATGTCCTTCAACAAAGGAATGGATACAGACTATGTGGTACGTCTACACAATGGAGTACTATTCGGTTAGTAAAAACAATGACTTCATGAAATTCTTAGGGAAATGGATAGAACTTCTCTCCTCCTGAGTGAGGTAACCAAGTCACAACAGAACACATATATGTACTCACTGATAAGTGCATATTAGACACATATCTCTTAAAGTCTCCCAAGTACTAAAAGTAGCCAAGTAGTTTCACCTTATTTTAAGGGGTTGAGAAAGGGGTCCTTCTATCATGTTACAGAAAGTAATGAAAGCCATTAATGGTCATAGGTCTGTGCTAAAGATAACCACTAATCATAGGCACTGATGACCAATATTAATGATAATCATTATTCACTACTATTAAGGACAACCATTTTTATTAGCATTAAATCTAAGAAAAGAGATAAGAAGTACAGTAATCATCATTAAACTAACCACTGTTCACCAGTTTGGTGACCAACATTATAACTCTTGCCAATCATATTAAAGAAAAGTATACCTTGACTAAAATTAAGGTAATCATTTGTGACTAACATTGAGGATTACAACTCAACATACCCACACAGGATCTATCTTTCAGTCCAAAGAAGACAGATTGGATTTGCTGTACATACGTAATCCATTCTATCTAGTCAACCTTCCTGTCTTTGCCATCTTTTATATGTGGTCCTGACTATGCTTATCATGCAAAAGGTGCAGTGAAATTCTTGTATTCACATAATATCATGAGTTCAATTCCATTGCAGTATTACTAAATGGCTTTTAAATTGTCTATTTTCTTTGCTGAGGGCAGTAACTATGACTTACCTCACAGTGTCCGGTGTCTACAGTAGAGTAGGACATGTGGCATGAATTCGAACATTTACTCAATATACCTGAATTAGCACAATTCTAAAACCGCAACCACTAACAATCAGATTTTACCCTCTTCCTTCAAAGTATTGCCTCATCAAATTAAGTGTCCTTTCCCTGCAAACAATGTATTTAAGCATCCAGGCGGATGAGTTGTCTCCACATGATTCTCTCCCTTTAACAAGAGTCAAACAGTGATTCTTCACTCAACATGCAGCTATAATTTACAAATTGTACTAAGCTTCTGGTGTCAGCAGCAGAGGTCCCAGATCACTATAAGATGCAATCTTGTAGACTTGTTCATCATAAATTGTAATGATTCACTCTCTTGCTTGATTAGACAATATTTCCTTACACAGAGCACAGATAATACCTGAAAATGCACTGTAGTTGATTCACACTATTTTCAGACTCTGCCTCTTTTCTGTGTTCTCTCCCTCCCCTTCCTTTTCCTCCCTTCCCTATCCTCCAACTCTGTGTACCTTTGTCCCTCTGTCCCTGTACCTTTTTATGTTTCTCTGTTTTACTTGCCTCCCTCTCTCCTCCTAATCCCCATTTCTCTATGTGCAGGTCTCTTTCCTCAATGCACCCTCTCAATGCTTGATTGACTGCATAACTGAATACCGCTTTAAGAATGCATCTTCCAGCTCTACCTAGATAAGAAAGTAAAAACCAAGAAATTGATCTCAATGGGAACAAAGCAATTTATCACCAATAAACAGCCACTGCTGATGCATGATAACAACACTGTCCCTATGCACATTGAAATATTTATGCAGTGTTACATTAATTTCAGAGTAGAGAACAGTGAGAATAAGGATAAGAATTATACTGATTGGCATTAAAGGCAACCACAGTTGATCAGTGTGTGAAGCGTAAGTCGTCTAAATGAGTGTTAGAACAACCATTGTGAGTCAGGATTATGGATAAGCATTACCCTGATGAGAATTAGGATAGTCATCTGTGATCAGCATTAAGAGATGTAGAGATATGGGTTGAAGGGCATGTTAAAATGAAAAGATGACAACTTCTTTTTTAAAATTTTTTTCATCTTTATTAACTTGGGTATTTCTTATTTACATTTCGATTGTCATTCCCTTTCCTGGTTTCCGGGCCAAAATCCCCCTAGCCCCCCCTCCCCTTCTATATGGGTGTTCTCCTCCCCAACCTCCCCCATTACGCCTACCCCCAACAATCACGTTCACTGGGGTTCAGTCTTGCAGGACCAAGGGCTTCCCCTTCCCTGGTGCTCTTACTAGGCTATTCATTTGCTACCTATGAGGTTGGAGCCCAGGGTCAGTCCATGTATAATCTTTGGGTAGTGGCTTAGTACCTGGAAGCTCTGATTGGTTGCCATTGTTGTTTATATGGGGTCTCAAGCCCCTTCAAGCTCTTGATGACAACTTCTAAAACTGAAGAAGTACAAATAGGCATCTCACTCATAATGCATTCATGGTAGAGATCTAAGTGGATTAGACAGTTATTAAGCAGCTAGAGTCTGACAAAGAAAAATTAGGCTGAGAGATGAATCCAGATGGCCCAAATGGCTAAATTCCCCTCAGTTGTATATTGCTTTAAAGATTTATTTTTATTGTTGTTAAGTGTGTGTGTGTGTGTGTGTGTGTGTGTGTGTGTGTGTGTGTGTGTGTGTGTGTGTGTGGTGGCTAACAGCTCTGAAACTCCAGTTACAGGGAATCCATCCACTCTTCTGATCTCTACCGGCTCCTGCATAGTCAGACATACACATACTCACACACAAAGTTAAATTTTCAAAAATGCATTCATAAACAGACTCACTATATAGAACACTAACAAATCCATCCAGCACATAAAAATATATCTGCCCGTATACCATTCTCCAACCAAGTGTTCTTTTGTGTCAGAATTATATGCCTTCTTATAAGAAACAGATCCCTTTATTTCAACTATAGCTCTTGGAGACTTGTGATGTCTTTGTAGCTCTCTTTCCCCAGAATTATGAGTGTTGTACAAGTAGGCAGTGGATTCAAGCCAGGACAATTTAAGTTCTCCTTCATGACTTTTATAACTACCATTAAAATCAAATGTTCCCATTTAATATTGAAAGTCACAAGATATTGCAACTCAAAGAATTTTAATCCATGATTCCTGACTTGTAGATTAAAGTGGTATGTTAGAAAAACGGTAAATCCAACAGGCAAGTATCAAAAACAAACTGGTGTCAATAATGCTCATAATGGACTTGTCAACATCCCACCCAGAACCCCCTGGTAAGTCTCTTTAACCATTTTTGTATAACCCCTCCCAGGTTCCTACATACCATT
This sequence comes from Rattus rattus, assembly GCF_011064425.1. Taxonomy (NCBI): domain Eukaryota; kingdom Metazoa; phylum Chordata; class Mammalia; order Rodentia; family Muridae; genus Rattus; species Rattus rattus. Next base: position 26,599,528 of record NC_046172.1, read on the forward strand.
GCATCATAGCAACCTGTCTTATGCCTTTGATTCTGTCAGCCATACTAAATGAAGCTGGAGATTTTTGAAACTGATACATGAAGCCCAAAGTGTCTGGAAGTATGTTTCTCTAGGCTGTGGCTAATGAGCAACTGGATGGTGCAGGGATGTGGAAACCAACCTGCCTTTGCCTCCAGTGAGAAAAGTAGAGTTCCCATTTACACTTCAGAATTCCTCTGCAGGGTCAGCTTGATGGTGGGGCTTCGCTAGAAGCCTTGTTTGATTTCTTCCTCTTCCCTGTCCCACTTTTCACTCACTTTTCTTGGCTTGTCTAAAATGCAGTATTGGACAATGTTCAATGATTCACTTCTCTCAATTATCTCTGAGCTCTTCTGCCAGACTATAGTTATTAACATGCCCTGTGTCATTTCTATTTGTTTCACTCTTATTTTTCATCACAAATTGACAAGATATGATTGGGTATGTTTATACCATACTAAACAATGTTTAATTTGTAATAAAATGGGGAATCATTAAATCAAAATAATTACCATTCTCTGTCACCTGACGCGTTTTAGTGACAACATTTGAAATTGTTCTTCTTTACATTGTGTTCTTTTAAGAAAGAATCTCAAACTAGGGTTTTTCTGTTTGGGACCAAGAGACTTAATTCAACAACTGAGGCCTACAGTTCAGTGAAATCCAATGTCACCTAAAATGATAATTTTATGTACCATGTTTATACATGCAGAAAATTTGTGAGCTTAACTAGATGAATATTTTGCATTAACCAGCTCCTTAGATACGGTCATATCTACCATTTAACAACCTTTGATACCGCATGCAATAGAAGAATTGACTCTGTTGATTCATGTACTTTTACAGAAACTAGTTTACCAATGCTAATTATAAAAAACATTTTGACAGACACCATCTGGATTGAAGCTTAAGTGAATATAAGCTCCTTAAATGAGTTTAATATTTTAAGATTACCAGTTTATTGACTATTCATCAGGCAGTGAGATCATTTACTCAAACTTTTCTGGCATTTCCCCTCCCCATTTGATAGAAGAAGGCAAAACCACGAAAGGCTTAGCCTAAATGAGTTATAGATTTGGGACTAATTAGTGCCTGATTAAAGCTACTCATCCATGACCATGATTTAAAGTAGAAGCAAAAAGCAGGGCCCTGGCATGAAAGTCCATAATTACTATGACAAAGAAACGGCGTTCTCCGTGCCAAATCTTAAGTGTGTTGTATATTTTCCCTGAAAGGAAGTTCTATAAGATTGCTTTTCCTTATATAGATAATCTGCAGGGTAGTTATTAAATACTAAATTTAATATTAGGAAAGAAGACTTCTGGCCAGAATGTATGTGTAATTGTTAACTACTAGCTAATCTGATACTTGGTTAAATGACAGCATAAATACAATGGCAGTTCACAGATTCAAGCTGCACTATTACTTTCCATCAGGCTACACAACCTCTACTTTCTGTACAATTTACACTGGAAATAAATGTGTGAGTGTGTGGTAATCTCTCTAGTGACTAATTCAGAAATAATTCTAATGAAACCGATATGAGACATTGTGAAGTGCATAATATTTGGTTCACTCCCAAATGGAATTTCTTCCCACAAAGACTTCACTCAGTTCACATTGTTTTTCACAAGGGGAAACACTCAATGTTGTGGATACATTTCTCTGTTCAGACAGTAGTATTTTAACCCACACAGTCTCTCATTCCTTCAATCAATGCTTGCTCATCTGCTCTTTGCAAGTAATTAGAGATATGTCTTTAGTTGCTATATAATCTATCAGACCTTAGAGGTTCTTGGCTTGAAGGAAATCGGGTGATAAATGAAACAGAAGTCACCAAGAAGAGGATCACTTGATACATTATTACCATTTGATCTTGCCCTGAAGTGAAAAGCTGAAGGGTTCTGGGTACAGGGAAAAATGAACTTCTGCAAGACCAGAGAACTAACTTTACAAGGCAAAAGTGAGGAAGGTGTGGAATTATATGGGATAAAAGCAGAAACTCAAGAAGGTGTTTCTTGGGGATTGATATGTATTCAGACTCTCAATATCTTCCCAGTCAGCACCCAGAGAGCAGAGTATGGCCAGTGTATTTGCAAGATAAATTAAATTTGGGTTTTTGTGTCTCCATCGTGTGCCCAACTAGGGTAAACTCATCCATAGAAAAGCTCTGCTGCAGAGAGAGTGGAAGTATGGTTCTAATGTGAACTGACATATGAAGGACGAAGTATTGTAGTTGAACTACACTCTGCACGTGTATAACTTCTGGGTCTGGATACCACTGGCTTGTAGGGATAGGCCTTCTAATATAAAGGAATGAATGAAGTCCAGCCTGGTCTGAACTGAACAAGTGGTGAGGACTTGACTCACTGGTTAAAACTGTTAAGATCAGTAACTCAATGGAAGAAAGAAAGGTAGGGCTAGGCACCTTTCAGCATGTCTTAAAAGAGGAAATGCCCTACAATGTTGTTGTTAAACAAGACAAACTCTCTAAAGAGTTTCCAAATGTTACTCCGCTCTTTTGTTTATAATTGGAAATACCTTATATCTAAAACCTTCAGAATTCAACTAAGAGTTATTAAGGGTGTCCTATATTTGACCACTGGCAGAACACTTTTAGCTACAGCCTTCTCAATAAAGCACAGAAGAATCATCTCTGAACCATAGGGTAAAACTGGTCTGTATTCCTAAAATGTCAATTTCAGTTCATAGAAATCCATTTAATGTATTTCCGTAATAAAATTATAGTGGGTATAATATGAATTTATGTATAGAACTCACTTGACATTTTATGGTAAAATAAGAAACTTGAAAGCTTTGTGCTTTTCTATGGTGTCCCTTGTACTCACTGACATTAGTTGAATACTAATGAAGAAATTTGAAAGGCATTTCTTTATTTAATCTTAACCAGGGTGTGATGCTTTCTACATTTGTAGAGGCTGTGGCTGTCTCACAGAAGTTACTAATTTACCCAAAATGTTATACTTTCCATAATTAGAATTTTTCTACTGATGTTTAAATCTCAGTTTAAGCAGAAATCAATTTAAGACAAGAAAATGAGGGCCAACCTTAACTTCTCAGCAAGTATTATTTATATTAGCACCGATGTTTCAAACTGTCATCCTATTCCAGGGTCTGTCTAAAACAATTTTTAAAACCTTTTCAAATTCTGTGCTCCACACGTACTAAAAACTGAAAACTTCAAAGTTTCTTATATAGAACCATTTCTGAGTTTAAGATTTAGCCTGCACATTGACTTGCCTTTGGAGAAGCAGCATTCACAGGAAAGTTAAGTGGTGAGCCAATACCCTCACAAGTGACAGGTATCCACCCAACTTACAAAAGTTATGGAATTGTTGACATAATGTGTAACTATAAGCCAAAGACAGAGCTCCAAAATTATATTGTTGTGGTCATAAAATGTAAAACCCAGTAAGTATGATGTTGGTCAGATTTCATAGTCCCAGTTTTCATTTCTTGATTTCTACACTGCAGCCACAATGACACGTGGCCTTAAACTCCACCTACATGGAGGTCTCCTGAATTTCATCCCTCTATTCATTCCAATAATTTTTGCAAGCAATTATTTTTCTGTGGTAAATTTACATCTGCTCGAAATACTTAGAGGGCTTCATTTCAAGGAACCCTCCAGAAATAATATCTGTAATGTCACCCCTAAGTGCTTATCAGCAAAAGAAACGTAAGTAATCAGACCACAGAGATCTGAATCTGAGGAGATACATGTATGTATTCTCCCAGTATTCTGTCCTTTAATTTAGCTAATGATGAAGTAGGTGTTAAAGCAACTGAGAACACTGCTTTCCTCAAGGCTTAGATGATCTTGCCATTACATGAACCCAAGCACAATGTAATCATTCTAAGTCCGGAATTCTGTGATAAGAAGTGACATTATATCTTAACAGTTTCCCTTGCCTGGATGTTGAGACCTTCTCCTTGTCACCTATATAAATTACTTGTTTTCTAATGGTGAATTTTCTTTTTATAATGGCGACTCTATTCCACTTTAGCTAAAGCAAGACTGTCAATTTGGGCTATATATTTGTGTCACTCAGGGTTCTGAGAAAGTGACGGAGTAGGGGTCAAACCAGAGCAATCCAGTATAGCAGCCTTTTGTGGTATCTAGACAGCAATACATTTTAGCTATTCCAAGTTAATTCAGAAACATAAACCAGACTGTCAACCGGATGGAACCACCCTCTAATACTGCAGTCAAGAGCACGAAGTACAGTTTCACAGAGAACAGACAAAGTTCAATGGAAAGCCATGTAAAATGCTCTAATGAGAACGTAAATACTCAAAAAAGTTCACAGTAGGACGACACAACTGAGACCTGGAATTATCTAGAAAAGGACTACTATGGGAGTAACGATTCTATTTTTCTATAGTAAGGATTCTATTTTGATCAGAGAAAAAAATTTTCACAGGTGATATAAATGAAGAGTTAAGACAGGCAGGGGCAAATCAGCTATGAGCATGCTATGTGATATTCAAACTCGAAAGCCAGGCTAGCAAGTGGAGGGAATGAAGGCTGGCAAGTAGTGAGGGTTAGATTTGAATATAGTAGGTGGGGATATGATTACATAGCATCTCAGAATCCTGGAAGAGGCTAAACTGGCAACAAAAAGCAAATACAGGATCAGTTTAAAAGATGCCCTTGCACTGGAAAAAATTTCCTGAACAAAACACCAATGGCTTATGCTCTAAGATCAAGAATCGACAAATGGGATCTCATAAAACTGCAAAAAGTAAGGCAAAAGGACACTGGTTAGGAC
>NC_046172.1:26604438-26650294 GCF_011064425.1 Rattus rattus
TCTCTGTAGGCTTCTACTTGTTCTCTAAGGGAGTTCTTCACGTCTTTCTTGAAGTCCTCCAGCATCATGATCAAATATGATTTTGAAACTAGATCTTGCTTTTCTGGTGTGTTTGGATATTCCATGTTTGTTTTGATGGGAGAATTGGGCTCCGATGGTGCCATATAGTCTTGGTTTCTGTTGCTTGGGTTCCTGCGCTTGCCTCTCGCCATCACATTATCTCTAGTGTTACTTTGTTCTGCTATTTCTGATAGTGGCTAAACTGTCCTATAAGCCTGTGTGTCAGGAGTGCTGTAGACCTGTTTTCCTCTTTTCTTTCAGTCAGTTACGGGGACAGAGTGTTCTGCTTTCGGGCGTGTAGTTTTTCCTCTCTACAGGTCTTCAGCTGTTTCTGTGGACTTGTGTCTTGAGTTCACCAGGCAGGTCACTTGCAGCAGAAAAGTTGGTCTTATCTGTGGTCCCGAGGCTCAAGTTCGCTCGAGGGGTGCTGCCCACGGGCTCTCCGCGGCGGCAGCAACCAGGAAGATCTGCGCCGCCCTTTCCGGGAGCCTCCGTGTACCAGGGTTCCAGATGGAGTTTGGAGTTTTCCTCTGGAATCAGTAATGTGTGCAGAGAGCATTCTCTTCTGGTTTCGCAGACGGTCGCCTCTCCTGAAGGTTTGTGGGGTCCCTCCCACGGATTTGGGTGCAGAGAACTGCTTATCCGGCCCATGTTTCCTTCAGGTTCCAGCGGTGTCTCAGCCAGGGGTCCTGCCGCTCCTGGACCCTCCCCCACGGGAGCCCAGAGGTTTTATACAGTTTCCTCTTGGGCCAGGGATGTGGGCGGGGGTGGGCAGTGTTGGTGGTCTCTTCCACTCTGCAGCCTCAGGAGTGCCCACCTGACCAGGCGGTGAGGTCTCTCTCCCACCGATAGTTTTCTTCTTAAGGGTCTGCTAATAACTTGCATTTAGAATTCTCATTGTATATTAATGATTCAGAATTACTCTTGGATTTAGTTGAGACAAATGACTTTGTAAAGCCTCATAACCTGATTTGTCAGTAATGTCTGTAAAAGCTCCTGTGTCCTTTGCCAACGCTATTGCTCTTTAGACAACACCACCAATGACTTCTGTATTTCCCACTGTCCTCTTACCAGTACCCTGAGCAGCGGAGTAAAATTTCTAGTCTCTTTAGCCTCTATTTTCCTTTGCTTGCCTTTTCTCCTCTCTCTTCCCCTGTATCACTATTTTTAGATGCAATCTGAACATACAGATTTCTAAATATTTCAGTGAATTGAGCCACTTTGGTAGAGTTAAAAACACATCTTCCTACCAGAATTTTCCCTTTTCATTTTCTCTCCAATTTATGTGCATTGTTTTCAAATGCCTTCCAGGTAGGCATGGATGATTTTGGTAGCTGAACCTAGGTCTTAAGCTATTCTGTATTTGCTAAGTGCAGGCTAATGCACACTTATCGTAGGACACACCTTTCCTTTTGATTACTTATTGTTCTAAATAACTAATATTTGATCTTGTAATACACTTTTCCAAGCATTGTTTTGAAAAGTCTTTCCTATTGAGGTTATGATAGTAGAAGTACTGAATCTGTTGTAACATCTGTTATTTAGAAAGAATGTCCCACCTTTACCTCTCATAGTAACGTAATTCTGCCCATAAGATTTCTACCCCATTGATCAACGTCTAAGTCAGGACTGGGATCAGTTTACGGTAATCTATTTTGACTTATCTGTTAAAAGCCTTAGCTCTCCATATCCTTTTGTAGCTTGAATATCATAATGTCCCTGGTTTTAACTTGACCTTCCTCTCCCCCACAATTACTTTAACCTCAATATACCAAATAATGCTGAGAGAAAAGAAATCCTTTTCAATAAAAATGCTTCCCTTCTTTTTTCTTAAAATCATATCCGTGTCTTAAAGCCCAGTTCAAACACAAATGTTATACATGAAACACAATCCAAAAACTCACTGAAAGACCTATGTCCTTTTTTTGAGCTGCGGTAGTACTCCATAATATGTGGTGAACAATAGTTATAGTTTTGGTGTTGAGTGTCCCTCAAAGATCTATGTGTTAAAAGCCTTGGTACCTAACATGACATTATTTGGATGCGGCAGAACATTTTTTTTTGACTCACTGCACTTAAGTAGGGTTGCCTACATGAACACAGGAAGTGGTTATTTACTTGGTTAGAGTTAATATACCCGTGGCAATATGACTGAGGAATATGGTTCTCACAGCCTTGCAACCCTTTACTGCATGTAGCTCCTCTGAAGAGGTGGTGGTTCTTATGAGGCCCTTCCTTATCCTTGGTGGAATATTGATGGATCCAGTCTCGTGCAGTGCAGGGAAGTAGCTCTGCTATGAGTTCATAGATACAAAAGTCATGTCATGGTCAGAATACAGCTTTTTATTGAACTTATCCCATTCTCCAGCTCTTACATACATCCTGTCTGGTCTTCTGCAATGTTCCCTGAGCCTTAGAGAGGGCAATATGGTAGTTTGACTTAGGCTGAGCACTCATTGCTGACTTTAGAGCTATAATATGTTACATCTTTATATAAAACTTGCAACCTTTTTGGTATCATGTATGTAATGCAATATCAGTTCAAAACAGTGAGTGTTTCTATCTCAATAATTACTGTTATTTGCTGGGAATTTTGTACTCTTCTGAGTAGTAGTTAAAAATACACAATAGATTATTTTAATCAATGTTACTCTAATATACTACTGATGAACCAGACACAATTTCTCAATTCTGGTTTTGCCCCCCCCCCAATTCAACTTCTTTCCATCCTCCTGATCTTCTATCATTCTCAGTCTTCAGTGACCATTCTTCTACTTCCTCATTCCCACAAAGGACTGAGAACATGTGTTAACATTTTTATTTGTATTTTTGTGCCAGAATAATCTGTGTTAACTCAGTGATTTCCATTTTCGCCCTTGTTCCTTTAAATAAGAACAATCATACTACTGTCCAGTGGCATTCCATCCTCTGCAAATAGGTGTGAGGCTCTGTTGGAGGTGAAGTTTATAAGGTTATCTTTAGGTTATCACAGGAATGCTACTGAAGATGACAGTGGGCCTCTGACTCTTCTCTGATTTTCTTCTTGTTCATTAAGCAAGTGTTCTGCTATGTGCTCCTACCGTGATGTACTGCATCACCACATAGCAAACCAACAATTGACTGGACCATTCAAAACCATGAGGCAAAATAAGCCTCTTTGCCTTGCAAGTCAATAAACTCTAGTATCTCATTATAACAACAAACTGCTAATATACTAGAATAGAACACCCCATATATGCAATGTTGTAGCCTATGTACTTTTAGATATTAATGCAACCTTTATAAAAAGAGTAGGAGGAAGGTAGTATTACCCTAAGTTTGTATAAAGAGAAATAAAGGCACACAGTTCGTGTAACTCACACAAACTTTAATACATTTAATATACTATGCATAGTATTGTTGCATATATATTTTTTATGTATAGATCTCTCCAACAAGACTCTAAGATCAAGTTTCTTAGAATGAACTATACGTGAAAGAAGAACAGCAAATATCGGTGAAAAAAGGAAGGTAAGAAGGAAAGAAAAGATGCAGGAAGAGGATAGCAGAAGTAAATGGAAATTTTAATTATATATTGACTGAGACATGATGTTTCCAAGCTAAAATATATAAGTCACATTTCAAGGGTGGGTGTTTCAATATATTTTTATCCAAAATACTTCCTATGTGCTTCTACTTGATGGACTGGTATGAAGGAATAGTCTTAATGGTGAAGCAGAGAAAGATGACATACTGTTCGTAAATGATTTGCTCTCTTGCACTGAGTCTCTAAACTCATCATAATCACAATGCAAAAGTATCAAAAGACTGCTTTTTGTTTATTTCTCATTGATATAAGTGAGTTTGAAGATTTCCTGAATGTTTAAGATAATTTGAAAAACACCATTACTCATATTGGATGTTTAGTTTATTAGGTAACTAGAAGATAAAGTCACCTTCTGTTTCTCAAACAAGGAAGGACAAGCAGTCATTATTCACCTTTCATAAATGATAGCAGCTTCCCCCCATTTTTTATTGGATATATTTTTTATTTACATTTCAAATGTTATTCCATTTCCTGGTTTTCTGTCTATAAGCCCCCATCCCCTCCCCCTCACTCATAAGGGTGTTCCAACCCCTTCACCCCCTATACTGCTTCCTGACATTCCCCTGCACTGGGGATCCAACCTTGGCAAGACCAAAGGCTTCCCCTTCCACTGGTGCCCCAACAAGCCTATTCTCTGCTATATATGCAGTTGGAGCCATGGGTCAGTCCATGTATATTCTTTGGGTAGTGGTTTAATCCCTGGAAGCTCTGGTTGGTTGGCATTGTTGTTCTTGTGCGGTTGCAAGCCCCTTCAGCTCTTTCAATCCTTTCTCTAATTACCCCCAAGGGGGTTCCATTCTCAGTTCAGTGGTTTGCTACTAGCATTGACCTCTGAATTTGACATGGTTTGGTTGTGTCTCTCAGGAAAGATCTATATCCGTTCCCTTCCAGCATGCACTTCTTAGCTTCATCAAGCTTATCTAGTTTTGGTGAAGATACATACATACACACACACACACACACACACACACACACACGCATGCCACATGTGGAGCAGGCTCTATCTCCTTTTGTCTTTGGCCTCTGGCTTCAGACCTAGTATGTAGTCAAGGCCACTGGCTTCAGACCTAATATGGAGTCAAGGGTCCACAATTGTTCTCTTTGAGGTAAATATTTTCATCTTGTGTGATATGCATATTGCAACCACTCAGCTCTACCTTTGAAGTGGTAAAGAAGCTGTAGACATACACCTAGGAGATAGCTCAGTAGGTAAAGCTCTTGCTGGACAAGTTAGACAACTTTTGTTTGAACTCCGAGAACCTACAAAGAGTCAGATTCTGTAGTATGTGTCTGGGTTTACAGCATTCCAATGGCAAGATCAGAAGTGGGGACAGGATAGTGCCTGGAAGCTCACAGGTTAGATTGTGGGACTCAGTGATAAATGGCAAAGATATCCTGTCACAAACAAGGTAGAAGGTGAGTATCAACACCCAAGGTTGTCCTCTGACATCTACATGCGCACCTTGGCATGTGCACAACTGTGCAAACACACACACACACTCTCACACACAAATAGGAAGTCATATACAATACTTTCAAAAATGAATGTGGCTGTTTCTATAAATATTTATAAACAGGGATTGGACTGGATTTGGTTTTGGGATGTAATTTGCCACTCCTTGTGCTACAATAAAAGCTATGAAAAGCATTAATGGTACTAGAATCACAAAGAAAAAAAAAGGGTCACTATAGAAACTGGAAGGTACACAAGCATCATTTATTAACAGCACAATCTCTCTTGCAGAATTGCCTCTCTTGTTTGCTAACCATTCTGCTTATGTGTGTAGTTTGGATTCACGTACTTAAGAGAATAGATAGAATGCTTTTAGTCAGTCTGTTTAAATCAAGATTTCATATTTTAAAGAAAGTGATATTTTCTACAAGTGATTGGAAGCTGAGTATTGTAGATAGAATGAGCATTTAGGAATATCTTACTTCTGCATCACTTTTGATTTACCAAAACTGTCAGAGAAGACTCTAGTAATGGTAAGCAAATGCAATGACAGACTAGGCACAAGTTTATTTCTATTTTCTAAGATAAGGATGGAAGCACAAGAAAGAAAGTTATAGGGAACAACTGAAGTATAAAAATAAGCACATTTCAGCACCCACAGGAATGCCATAATACTCAGTTTTGATCTCAGTCCTTACATCATACCGCCCAAGGGAGCTGGGGTCTACCAAAAGCTTACTATTATTTTATAATAATTTAGAGTCTGGCCTTCAGGAGACCAATTTCCTGTTGTTCTGCATGGATCAACAATTACTTGGACATGACCATGTCTATTGTCTCTAATTTCTTTGGCTGCTTGGTCATAGTCTTGCCTCCAGCATACACACACGGAGTGGTAGAAACTTTAGCATCCATTTCCATATTTAAATTTGTCTCCACTTATACACTGGTTATTTCTAAGGATAAATCTCACAAAACTTATTCAGAAACAGGAAGGTCCCACCCCTGATTTTCTTTCATTAAATTGTGTGCATGTGCATGCCTGTGTGTGTGTGTGTGTGTGTGTGTGTGTGTGTGTGTGTGTGTGTGTGTGTGTGTGTGTGTGTGTGTAGGACTCTATTGTCTTCCATTCTACTACAGGAGTGTTAGGATACAGATGAACAGAGTGCATCAGCTTTTTACAGAGGATTTTGGATTTTGTCTCAGGTCATTGTGTTGCATGGCAGTAATTTTGCCTGCTAAGCAAGCCTACCTGAACGCATCTTAATTAAAAAAATGTTTACTGCACTTTGCTTTACAGTTGTCTCTCTTATTCTACCAATTTCTTTCCTTCAGATTTCCTGTGTTTTTCTTACAGGTAGATTTGGTTTTTACGAAAGTGAACATTCATTCTTCAGCTGACTGACTTTTCCAGTTGTGCTTTTTGTTTCAGTTTGGGTTTTTCCTCATCAACTGATATTCTCTCTCTCTCTCTCTCTCTCTCTCTCTCTCTCTCTCTCTCTCTCTCATAGAGTTACAAAGCTAATTTTTTTATTCAGAGTATTTTAAAATCGCAGGCTTCCTTTTTGTAACTGAGACCACATGATACATAGTGGTGTAGTTACTTTTCCTGAGACATAAATAAACATCTCTACTCACCCAGACAGGGCACTGTAATGGTTAATATTGGTTGTCAGCTTGACTATGTTTATTAGCAACTTGATTACTATCCAAGCAGCTGGTTGCACCTCTCAGGGATTTTTCTATGTTAGACTATATGATGTCGGAGACGCACCCTATTCAGATTATTTGAGGTCAGAAGCTCCCACTCTATATATGAGCCACATAAAAGGACAGGAAGAGGAGGCTTGGGCTTTCTGTCAGTTTGCTCACACTCTCAGTGGCAAGGTCACCTCTAGGGTTCTATTCTTTCACTGTTAGCAACTGCTTTTCCAGGATTCTAATACATAGTGAAAGCTGGAAACTCTCTAGGCCTTCCTTGGAACTCCAGCACAAGATCCATTCAGTCTCATGGACTGAACAATACCATATCTTTGGCCTTTCTATCAGAAGGCAGCCATTGTTGAACTACTCAAACATCAGAACATGTAAGCCATTATAATAAATATATATTTTCATTCTATCAGTTCTGTTCCTTAGGGAATCCTGACTAACACAGATACCAATGAAATAATTCCACCCAAATCTAGTTTAGTGATCCAGTGAATTTTTACCTCAAAATAGCAACACCATCCCAAAGTCTTACCCCAGCAGGTAAGATGACCTTCAGGTATATAAATGGAGTTTCCCTTCACTTAGCCTTCTACCTCCTGCATACACTAGCACCTCTAGATGCTTTTGCACTTTCCAGGATGATGTTCAGTAGTCAGAATTATATACAGCTAGAAGAGTCTTGCTTTAGTAAAACATTCAAGTTCAAGAGGTAGTAAATGAGAGTCAATTAATCAAACAGAATTTATAGTGTATTATAACTTAATTATAAAATCACATTTCATTGACTTCACTGAGTTTTATTTGTTGGAAGCAAGCCACCATGTTCAGGCAACATCTAAGAGGGAATTATACAAATGTATGAATCACAGTAGGCAGGATCAATGGGACATGAGACATGTGCAACTTGTCAATCTGTTAGTATCTAGCATTGTGTCCTGGGGAACTGAAAGAAAACATATTACAGGTTTTTGGTGTCCCTTTGAACGTGTGCCTCAAGGAGTCAAAAGGCTAGTAAGTAAGAATAGTGTATGGATAGGCAAATGTCTTCTTTTCTCTGGGCAAGGCTATTTCTCACACTTTCAGCATTTCTTAGTTGCACATAGCTCTTTATATTACACTGAGGCCTTGTGAATTTCCCCCATCTACTTTAGCATGCCTGTCATTATTGTCCATTTTTGTAGACAGTTATTGCGGTAAGACTTTGTGGGTGATGTTTGTGACATAGCTAGGACACACAATCTCACATCAAACTCCATGATTCTGTGTTTTTTTTTTTTAAAATTGTTCTACCCTTTGAGACTTAGGTGCAGGAGCCGTTTTGAGGATGTATTCATTGGGCCTGGACTCTCCAATCTGAATTTTGATTGGTTGTGGTTTTCTATAATGGTCTTTGTTTGTCACATAGATAAGCTTCGGTGATGAGGGGAGAGGAATGCACTTATCTGTGTGTAAATATACAAATCTTTACAGTGTAGTTAGGGGCTATGCTGGTTTAGTAAAATGCCAGTTGTAGGCTTTCCTCCAAGATCCATGACCTCAGTAGCTGGCTAAGTTTCTAGTTCCAGGCACATCTGACTGTTATTGCCCAAATTCAAAACTGGAGGCAGCTCTTTCCTGTGCTCCTCTCTAGAATCTACATGGACTCATCCATAGCCTCTAGTCCTGAGTGGCACAGTAAAATATGTGTATCTCCAATCTCCGCTTAAAAGCAGCCAATAAATATGAAATGAGATTTGAGATTGAATCCAGGTGCCATGATTTAGAGCTCTTTGTTCTTTATCCTACACTAAACAGTTGATCAAGCATTGGAGAAAAGCTCATGTGCACTGACCTGAATATAGGCATTCAGAAGAAGGATCATAGGCTAGCAGCAGCAGTCCAAAATAGGAAGACAGAGGAACTCCTAGAGTGGAAAAGAAATAGCAGTGAACATTTGTCTGTTATTTTTTCTATAGCAGATGTACTGTTCAGCATTATATTTATATTTTTCCATATCTTTCAATACTCAGTTGGGACATACTATGTTACTAATATTGCTATCTTGTAGATAAAGAAACTGAGACAGATTAATAAGTCTTGGGTAGGATCCAAATCTGTTAAATCATACAGCTGGGATTTTAAATTTGGGGTATCTTTTATTTATTTATTACTTTTTAAATCCTTTGCATGTATGGAGTGTGTGTGTGTGTGTGTGTGTGTGTGTGTGTGTGTGTGTGTGTGTGTGTATTCATGTGCCAATAGTGGCTTTCCATGGAGTCTAGAAATTCAAAATTAGACTAGATCCTATTTTGTGGCAAGTCTTTTACTTACTGAGCTAGCTTCCCCACTTCTCAAAGTTAGATATCTTTCTCTGAAGAAGAGAGAATATGACCCAGAGGAATACATGTGGCTAGGCCACAGGGTACTTGTTGGTGCAGGACACCCAGAGACCTGCCTGCTGTCACACTGCTGTCTCCACTGCCTGCTGGAGGGGGAAGACATCCAGAGACCTACCCACAACCATGCTGCATGGGTAAGCTGTAGATATACAGAGGCCACCTTGCCTTCAAGTGGTATAAGTAGAGGAAGGTCACATGCTCTGCCTGCAGCAGGAACTACCATAATGTGTAAGTGTGTGGTAGACAGATGGTAGAGAAAGGGAATAGGAACTATATGAGCATTAATAAGAGAGATGGAACTTGAGAGTGTGGAGGGAGAGGAATATCTCATTGTGAGTAGCCAGTCCTGACACTTGAGGCCATGGGTGAAGTCCCAGCCAGGGCTGCCACTGAAGGTCATATCTCAGTCTGTGGCAAGGGTCAGTGTTGATATCTGTGACTCCTACATTACCTACAGATTATGCAGAAGTCTCTGGTCTGGGCAGTTTACTGGGAACACATAGCTGTCCAAAGGCTGTGCAGAACTGGTCCTGCTCTTCACTGGCTGCAGCACTCTGGAGACCTGGCCCCACCTCTCATAGGAGTGTGAGTCCTATATCTTGCCTGGGCAACACAGTGGAGCTGGTCCTGATGGTGAAAGTGTGGGTGAGTCAGCCCCGAGGGTGTGAGAACTGGAAGGCTGTCCCAGACCATTGAAGGCTGCAGCACTTGGAAGAGTGGGCCCTGTGACTCCACTGAGCAGCACAGTGGAGTTGGCTCTGGTGGCATGGGCGCAGGTCAGCTGTACCAAACCAGACCGGTGACTCATTATTGCAATGAACATTTATTTGCAAGCGAAGATGTGTGGACAGAGGGACATAGTGTAGGATGCACCATGATAAACTACAGTTTCTATGACAAGATGTTTTCTATAATTTGTTTTGTTTATTTTGTTTGTTTATTTTTTTCTTTTGGGGGAAGATGCAAGGGTAGAAGGTGGATATGAGGGGAGAGGGAGATGATAGGAATGAGGTGCATGATGTGAAACTTACAAAGAATCGGTAAAAAGTTGAAAAAGGGATACACACACACACACATATACATATATATATATATTTACCTCTGGAGCATTTTTATTAAAATTTGATTTAACAAAATGCACTTGGAAATCTAGGTTACCTACCTTTTGAGTAGGTCCTGTTACTGGTTTCTCTTAGAGGACTGTGAAATGAGTGCTATGGTATCCATGTGGTATTTGTAGCTTAGACAAGAATATATGGAGCTAAAATCTTCTACCTTACAACTTATATGCCTGAGAAATGTTGAGACCAATAATTTCTGCAGAAAGAGGTTATAACTAAAAGATTTATTGAACTGGGCTTTTCATAGTCCAGTGGAAGCTTTGTTGCTTGGCAACTGGTTTTTGAGATGGTGTAATCTGATCCCACTGACAAGCTCAAAACATAAATAAGAATATATATACAATGTTAAAATCAGCTTGTTCGTCCCATAAAGTCATTGTTCTCTAATAGTTAATTCCTGACTGTTTTCCTGGAACTTTTCTATCCAGTTAATTATCTCCTAGGCAGTAGTTATATTTATGGTTTACAAAAATTCTAGCATTACATGTGTATTTTTTAGCTAATAAAGTTTGCAATCTTTTCCAAATTTCTGTGTTAGTGTGGTTTCTCATTGAAAAATATGAATTTTAGCTTCTGTACTACAAGAAGCACAGAGGGAAGTTTCTAGATGATGGATAGATACTCAGATTGTATGTACCCTTCCAGCTATGTCCAACTTGAATAGGATATAGTTGAATACAGCTTCAGTTGCTTTTTCTGGAGCTGATATACTTAGAAACACTAAGAACAGCCCTCCGCTATATTTTTTGAGATAAGTTCTCACTTATTTGGCTGGTCTTAAACCCAGAGTAATCTCCCTGCCACTGGTTGAATTTTGTCATTAGAGGTGCCAGTTACCATGTCTAGATTTGCTTCTCCTCATGAACCTGTTAGACATGCTCTGCAAGTGTAGCTCTGGGAAGTCTAGACATTCCACTAAACAGGACAGTAAGTGAATGTACTAATGAAGGTAAAGAGCAATGAGTCTGGGAGGGTAGAAAGCTGGTTCTTCTAAAGATAACTTCAGCTTCCATATTTTCTACTATCCAAGATTTAAGAGCTGCTAAGTGGCAGTGCCAAGACCCCATCCAAGTATATGAACTCAGAATCAAACTCTATTTTACCACAATAGATCCTCCTCTTACTTGGCTGACAAAGGTTTATTGTCATTTTGATGATTAACTATTTACTCTGGAATCACATTTGTTGTTCTGTGTGAGCTCACTAAATAATATCCAAGTATTCTCCACTTTAAAGACACATTGAAGGAAGACCATTCATTGATTTCAACCATTTCCAAGTATGCTTTGTAAAATTATGAAGCTAACAAACACGATTATGATTTTGCATTATAAATTAGAAGCATTATAATGATTATGGAATATTTAAGTGGTACTCCATAACAATCTAAAATATACATTCACACCAGCGGAGGATCCCTGCCTTCAGCAGCTCTCTGCTCCCAGGCCCCCTGGAGGGGAGTTCTTGACGCCTGGTCGGGCGGGCTCTCCTGAGGCAGCAGAGCGGAGGAGACCACCAACGCTGCCCACCCTGCCCACATCCCTGGCCCAGGAGGAAACTGTTAACGGCCTCTGGGTACCCGTAGATGAGAGCCCAGGAGCAGCAGGTCCACCGCGTCTGAGACACCGCACCTGAAGGGACCGACCGGATAAACAGTTCTCTGCACCCAAATCCCGTGGGAGGGAGAGCTAAACCTTCAGAGAGGCGAACACGCCTGGGAAACCAGAAGAGACTGCACGCTGCACACAGTACTGACCCCAGAGGAAAACAAAAGCTATCTGGAACCCTGGTGCACGGAACCTCCCGGAAGGGGCAGCGCAGATCTTCCTGGCTGCTGAGGCCGTGGAGAGCTCATAGGCAACACCCCGAGAGCAAACTTGAGCCTGGGGACCACAGGTAAGACAAACTTTTCTGCTACAAACGACTTGCCTGGTGAACTCAAGACACAGGCTCACAGGAACAGCTGAAGACCTGTAGAGGAGAAAAACTACGCGCCCGAAAACAGAACACTCTGTCCCCATAACTGGCTGAAAGAAAACAGGAAAACAGGTCTACAGCACTCCTGAAACACAGGTTTATAAGACAGTCTAGCCACTGTCAGAAATAGCAGAACAAAGTAACACTAGAGATAATCTGAAGGCGAGAGGCAGGCACAGGAACCCAAGCAACAGAAACCAAGACTACATGGCATCATCGGAGCCCAATTCTCCCACAAAAGCAAACACGGAATATCCAAACACACCAGAAAAGCAAGATCTAGTTTCAAAATCATATTTGATCATGATGTTGGAGGACTTCAAGAAAGACATGAAGAACTCCCTTAGAGAAACACAGGAAAACATAAATAAACAAGTAGAAGCCTACAGAGAGAATTGCAAAAATTCCTGAAAGAATTCCAGGAAAACATAAATAAAAACAAGTAGAAGCCCAAGAGAGTCAAAAAAATCTGAAAGAATTCAGGAAAACACAATCAAACAGTTAAAAAAATGGAAATAGAAGCAATCAAGAAAGAACACATGGAAACAACCCTGGATATAGAAAACCAAAAGAAGAGACAAGGAGCTGTAGATACAAGCATCACCAACAGAATACAAGAGATGGAAGAGAGAATCTCAGGAGCAGAAGATTCCATAGAAATCATTGACTCAACTGTCAAAGATAATGTAAAGCGGAAAAAGCTACTGGTCCAAAACACACAGGAAATCCAGGACTCAATGAGAAGATCAAACCTAAGGATAATAGGGTAGAAGAGAGTGAAGACTCCAGCTCAAAGGACCAGTAAATATCTTCAACAAAAAATCATAGAAGAAAACTTCCCTAACCTAAAAAAGAGATACCCATAGGCATACAAGAAGCCTACAGAACTCCAAATAGATTGGACCAGAAAGAAACACCTCCGTCACATAATAGTCAAAACACCAAACGACAAAATAAAGAAAGAATATTAAAAGCAGTAAGGGAAAAAGATCAAGTAACATATAAAGGCAGACCTATCAGAATCACACCAGACTTTTCGCCAGAAACTATGAAGGCCAGAAGATCCTGGACTGATGTCATACAGACCCTAAGAGAACACAAATGCCAGACCAGGTTACTGTATCCTGCAAAACTCTCAATCAACATAGATGGAGAAACCAAGATATTCCATGACAAAACCAAATTTACACAATATCTTTCTACAAATCCAGCACTACAAAGGATAATAAATGGTAAAGCCCAACATAAGGAGGCAAGCTATACCCTAGAAGAAGCAAGAAACTAATCGCCCTGGCAACAAAACAAAGAGAAGAAAAGCACACAAACATAACCTCACATCCAAATATGAATACAAACCGGAAGCAATAATCACTATTCCTTAATATCTCTCAACATCAATGGCCTCAACTCCCCAATAAAAAGACATAGATTAACAAACTGGATACGCAACGAGGACCCTGCATTCTGCTGCCTACAGGAAACACACCTCAGAGACAAAGACAGACACTACCTCAGAGTGAAAGGCTGGAAAACCACTTTCCAGGCAAATGGTCGGAAGAAGCAAGCTGGAGTAGCCATTCTAATATCAAATAAAGTCAATTTTCAACTAAAAGTCATCAAAAAAGATAAGGAAGGACACTTCATATTCATCAAAGGAAAAATCCACCAAGATGAACTCTCAATCCTAAATATCTATGCCCCAAATACAAGGGCACCTACATACGTAAAAGAAACCTTGCTAAAGCTCAAAACACACATTACACCTCACACAATAATAGTAGGAGATTTCAACACCCCACTCTCATCAATGGACAGATCATGGAAACAGAAATTAAACAGAGACGTAGAAAGACTAAGAGAAGTCATGAGGCAAATGGACTTAACAGATATTTATAGAACATTCTATCCTAAAGCAAAAGGATATACCTTCTTCTCAGCTCCTCATGGTACTTTCTCCAAAATTGACCATATAATTGGTCAAAAAATGGGCCTCAACAGGTACAGAAAGATAGAAATAATCCCATGCATGCTATCAGACCACCACGGCCTAAAACTGGTCTTCAATAACAATAAGGGAAGAATGCCCACATATACGTGGAAATTGAACAATGCTCTACTCAATGATAACCTGGTCAAGGAAGAAATAAAGAAAGAAATTAAAGACTTTTTAGAATTTAATGAAAATGAAGATACAACATACCAAACTTATGGGACACAATGAAAGCTGAAAGCAAGAGGAAAACTCATAGCGCTGAGTGCCTGCAGAAAAAGAAACAGGAAAGAGCATATGTCAGCAGCTTGACAGCACACCTAAAAGCTCTAGAACAAAAAAGAAGCAAATACACCCAGGAGGAGTAGAAGGCAGGAAATAATCAAACTCAGAGCTGAAATCAAATAAGTAGAAAAAAAAGGACCATAGAAAGAATCAACAGAACCAAAAGTTGGTTCTTTGAGAAAATCAACAAGATAGATAAACCCTAGCCAGACTAACGAGAGGACACAGAGAGTGTGTCCAAATTAACAAAATCAGAAATGAAAAGGGAGACATAACTACAGATTCAGAGGAAATTCAAAAATCATCAGATCTTTACTATAAAAGCCTCTATTCAACAAAACTTGAAAATCTGCAGGAAATGGACAATTTCCTAGACAGATACCAGGTACCGAAGTTAAATCAGGAACAGATAAACCAGTTAAACAACCCCATAACTCCTAAGGAAATAGAAGAAGTCATTAAAGGTCTCCCAACCAAAAAGAGCCCAGGTCCAGACGGGTTTAGTGCAGAATTCTATCAGACCTTCATAGAAGACCTGCACTAATATTATCCAAACTATTCCACAAAATTGAAACAGATGGAGCACTACCGAATTCCTTCTATGAAGCCACACCACTTTATACCTAAACCACACAAAGACCCAACAAAGAAAGAGAACTTCAGACCAATTTCCCTTATGAATATCGATGCAAAATACTCAATAAAATTCTGGCAAACCAATCCAAGAGCACATCAAAATAATCATTCACCATGATCAAGTAGGCTTCATCCCAGGCATGCAGGGATGGTTCAATATACGGAAAACCATCAACGTGATCCATTATATAAACAAACTGAAAGAACAAAACCACATAATCATTGCATTAGATGCTGAGAAAGCATTTGACAAAATTCAACACCCCTTCATGATAAAAGTCCTGGAAAGAATAGGAAATCAAGGCCCATACCTAAACATAGTAAAAGCCATATACAGCAAACCAGTTGCTAACATTAAACTAAATGGAGAGAAACTTGAAGCAATCCCACTAAAATCAGGGACTAGACAAGGCTGCCCACTCTCCCATACTTATTCAATATAGTTCTTGAAGTTCTAGCCAGAGCAATCAGACAACAAAAAAAGGAGGTCAAGGGATACAGATCGAAAAGAAGAAGTCAAAATATCACTATTTGCAGATGATATGATAGTATATTTAAGTGATCCCAAAAGTTCCACCAGAGAACTACTAAAAGCTGATAGACAACTTCAGCAAAGTGGCTGGGTATAAAATTAACTCAAATAAATCAGTAGCCTTCCTCTACACAAAAGAGAAACAGGTCGAGAAAGAAATTAGGGAAATGACACCCTTCATAATAGATCCAAATAATTTAAAGTACCTCGGTGTGACTTTAACCAAGCAAGGGAAAGATCTGTACAATAGGAACTTCAAGACTCTGAAGAAAGAAATTGAAGAAGATCTCAGAAGATGGAAAGATCTCCCATGCTCATGGATTGGCAGGATTAATATAGTAAAAATGGCCATTCTACCAAAAGTGATCTACAGATTCAATGCAATCCCCATCAAAATACCAATCCAATTCTTCAAAGAGTTAGACAGAACAATTTGCAAATTCATCTGGAATAACAAAAAACCCAGGATAGCTAAAACTATCCTCAACAATAAAGGACTTCAGGGGGAATCACTATCCCAGATCTCAAGCAGTATTACAGAGCAATAGTGATAAAAACTGCATGGTATTGGTACAGAGACAGACAGATAGACCAATGGAACCGAATTGAAGACCCAGAAATGAACCCACACACCTATGGGCACTTGATTTTTGACAAAGGAGTCAAAACCATCCAATGGAAAAAAGATAGCATTTTCAGCAAATGGTGCTGGTTCAACTGGAGGTCAACATGTAGAAGAATGCAGATCGATCCATGCTTATCACCCTGTACAAAGCTTAAGTCCAAGTGGATCAAGGACCTCCACATCAAACCAGATACACTCAAACTAATAGAAGAAAAACTAGGAAGCATTTGGAAATACATGGGCACTGGAAAAAATTTCCTGAACAAAACACCCATGGCTTATGCTCTAAGATCAAGAATCGACAAATGGGATCTCATAAAACTGCAAAGCTTCTGTAAGGCAAAGGACACTGTGGTTAGGACAAAACGGCAACCAACAGATTGGGAAAAGATCTTTACCAATCCTACAACAGATAGAGGGCTTATATCCAAAATATGCAAAGAACTGAAGAAATTAGACAGCAGGGAGACAAATAACCCTATTAAAAATGGGGTTCAGAGCTAAACAGAGAATTCACAGCTGAGGAATGCCGAATGGCTGAGAAACACCTAAAGAAATGTTCAACATCGTTAGTCATAAGGGAAATGCAAATCAAAAAAAACAACCTCTGAGATTTCACCTCACACCAGTGAGAATGGCTAAGATCAAAACTCAGGTGACAGCAAATGCTGAAGAGGATCTGGAGAAAGTAGAGGAAACACTCCTCCATTGTTGGTGGGGGTTGCAGACTGGTACAACCATTCTGGAAATCAGTCTGGAGGTTTCTCAGAAAATTGGACATTGAACTGCCTGAGGATCCAGCTATACCTCTCTTGGGCATATACCCAAAAGATGCCCCAACATATAAAAAAAAAGACACGTGCTCCACTATGTTCACATCGCAGCCTTATTCATAATAGCCAGAAGCTGGAAAGAACCCAGATGCCCTTCAACAGAGGAAATGGATACAGAAAATGTGGTACATCTACACAATGGAATATTACTCAGCCATCAAAAAAAAAAAAAAAAAAAACAATGACTTTGTGAAATTCGTAGGCAAATGGTTGAACTGAAACTATCATCCTGAGTGAGCTAACCTAATCACAGAAAGACATACATGGTATGTACTCATTGATAAGTAAGCAATAGCCCAAAATGCTTGAATTCACCTAGATGCCTAGAACAAATGAAACTCAAGACGGATGATCAAATGTGAATGCAGATCGCCATGAGAGACACAGCCAGAATACAGCAAATACAGAGGCGTGTGTGCAGGAAACCACTGAACTGAGAACAGGACCCCTGTTGGAAGGAATCAGAGAAAGAACTGGAAGAGCTGAAGGAGCTCAAGACCCCTATGTACAGCAATGCCAACCAACCAGAGCTTCAGGGGACTAAGCCACTACCCAAAGACTATACATGGACTGGACCCTGGACTCTGACCTCGTGGTTGCAATGAACATCCTAGTAAGAGCACCAGTGGAAGGGGAAGCCCTGGGTCCTGCTAAGACTGAACCCCAGTGAACTAGACTGTTGGGGAGAGGGCAGCAATGGGGAGGGTTTGGAGGAACACCATATAGGAAGGGGAGGAGGGGATGTTTACTGAAAACCGAAAGGGAATAACACTCAAATGTATATAAGAAATACCAAGTTAATAAAAAAAAAAAGTAAAATATACATTCACATGAGTGAACCAATTACAGAACCAGTTTAGTAGTTAAAGATCAGAGAAATCCAAATTCCCATCAATGTAAGACAAATTAAATAATCCCACACGTTTAAGTACTTTACAGACATGTAAAGGAAAGAAGATAAACTGTGTCTACTAAAATGAAAATGATTTCCAGAGTGTATTTTTAAGTGAAAAGGGTAAGATATGAAAAATTCTTTTAGTATCCTAAGGGTTGTGTGGTATTTATGTTCCCATATGCTATCTACAAAAGAGACAGGGTAAACACAGAGGTAAAGGAAGAGTCCCAAGAATTTTTCTTGTTATTAGTTTTGTTATTAGTATGTTTTTATGGTTCATATAATTAAAAATTAAATTGTAACTTTGAAAATAAACAAATATATCCCTTAATCAAAATTGCATCATAATCATGCAGGAAAGTAACATTAATTGGCTATAAAACACTATATATTGATTCATGATAATTATGTTAACCAAAATAAACAACACTTAGAAAAACAAAAATCACATTTTCCCATATGTAGGTTCTAGAACAAATGGCATGAAAATGTGAGGGAGGTGATTAGGGAGCAGGGAGGGAGACATGTAAGAAATAATGAGAGGAAAATGGTGGATGAATATGATAAAAAACTCGTACATATACCATTACAATAAAATTTATTATTTTATATAATTAATACATGCTAAAAGTGTATGAAGATCCTGTGTTTCAGTGGTGTACATTCGAATGACAGATCTACAAATAAATCTTAAAACCTACTTCAGCAGGTGATTATGGATACTAAAACGAGCGCTAATATTTTGTAGTTATAGAGACATTTTAAAATAAAGCAAATTTTGTTTCTGTCACTAGAAATCGAGACTTTCAGCATAGAAGAAATGTAAGCATCAAATCAAAGAAGCAAAAATGTTGTAATCTTTAAATGTGGACAGAAAAATGCAACCTAAACATAACATTTTTTTCCATAAAATGTGGCCAAATTTGCCCACTGACATCATCTGGAATCAATGACGATTCAAAGGCAATGAACTCTTCTAGTGCCAAACTGGATTGCAAAGTAGTATACCTTGATAAAAAGAACCCTGGAGGCTCCTTGGAGAAATGACAGATTCTATGTCTAAAGCAGGAATTGGGCAAGATGAACATGAAACTATTTTTTATTTTTTTTGTACAGGAAGGCAAAGGGTGCTAGGAAAATTACTCTTATTAAGGTGGTAGTAGAAATATATAATTTCAGTGGTAGAGCGCTTACCTAGGAAGCACAAGGCCCTGGGTTC
Organism: Rattus rattus; assembly: GCF_011064425.1. Lineage (NCBI taxonomy): Eukaryota > Metazoa > Chordata > Mammalia > Rodentia > Muridae > Rattus > Rattus rattus. The sequence goes on from NC_046172.1 coordinate 26,623,742, forward strand.
GGTCCCCAGCTCCGAAAAAAAAAAAAACCAAAAAAAAAAAGAAATATATAATTTCATATTAATTTAAAACTTGTTTCTAAAGTTACCATCAAAATTGTGGGCTGAACATTCTTTTGTTTAGACTTTCCTGAATGAGTTGTATGTGCAAGTAGATACTAGTTCTTGAAGGAACATTTCGCTTTGAAGAAAAATTTTGTAAGCATTACAGAAGTCATTGATGTAAATAACAGCCACAAATAAATACTAAATTATTAGGTGAAACATCAACAAATTCACAATACAGTGAATAGGTTGCTAGATTATGACGCCAAATGCTTATTCTCACATCTGACATCTTAACCTTGAAACTGACTTGATTCAAGTCTCAAGAGCTATCAGCTAATAAGAAAATGACTTCTCAGGTTTTGGCCAAGATCAAGTGCCATAAGGAAAAACTTAAATAATTTCCTTTAAAAGTTAAAAATGAGACACTGTCTATTTGCACCACTGGTATTCAATAAAAAATTTGTAATATATATATATATATATCTGTATATCTATATCTATATTCATATATATTAATGCATGTATATCTGTGTACCATGTGTATTCCTGGTACCTGCTGAAGCCAAAAGAGGTTGCTGGATCCTCTGGAACTGAAGTTCAGAATAATTGTGAGTCACGATGTAGGTGCTGGGAACTGAATCTTGGTCCTCATGAAGAGCAGCAAGTGTTCTTAATCACTGAGTCATTTCTCCAGCCCCAGGATTTGGATATTTACATAGAGCAACGGGCAAGAGAAAATAAGGAATGATATAAGAACGAAAGGACAATCCATGTAATCTTCATTTACACATAAGATTGTATACTTAAAAGACTGTAAAGATCCAACATGTACAAAATCTGGAAGATCCTCCAAGAAAACTGACAGATTACCAAGCATTTTAAGCAAAGTAACAAGGTGTAAAATGAACGTAAGAAAATCAGTTGCTTTTCTTGATACCAATAGAAAACTTGGGGAGAAAGAAATCTGGAGGAAAAATCCTCTTCACAAATTGCTTTAAAGAAAATACACCTAGGAAGAAAACTGCACAGAGATGAACCAAAGAAAGATTTCCACAATGAGAACATTTTAAGCAATGTTTTATTTATTTATTTATTTATTTATTTATTTATTTATTTATTTATTTATTTAAGAATTTCAAGTGATGTGTTTTTGATTATATTTACCCCTTGTCCAAAAGATCCATGCTACATCCCTACCCAAAATCTATCTTCATATTCTTTCTTTCTCTTTCTTTCCCTTTGTCTCTTTGTCTCTGTCTCTGACACACACACACACACACACACACACACACACACACACACACACCTCTCTATTACATTCAGTTTGTGTCAGCCCACTGTCTTAGGCATGGGGCCACTGAAAGAGCTGAAGGAGCTTGAGATCCCATATGAACAACAATGCCAACCAACCAGAGCTTCCAGGGACTAAGTCACTACCCAAAGACTATACATGGACTGACCCTGGGCTCCAATTGCATAGGTAGCAATGAATAGCCTAGTAAGGGCACCAGTGGAAGGGGAAGCCCTTTGATCCCAAGACTGAACCCCCAGTGAACAGGATTCTTGGGGGAGGGGCAGCAATGGGGAGGATTGGGAGGGAACACTCATAGAGAGAAGGGAGGGAGAGGTTAGGGAATGTTGGCATGGAAACCGAAAAGGAATAAGATTTGAAATGTAAATAAAAATACCCAATTTAATAAAGATGGGGGGAAAAAACAAAAAAAAAAAAAAAAAAAAACCAAAAAAACAAAAAAAAAAAAAAAAAAAAAAGAAAAAGAAAAAAAAAAAGGAAAAAGAAAAGACAGGATTAAAGAATTTTTAAACAGGCAGAATTAATATCGCTCCAAGTTAAGTGTTGGAAAGAAAAGCAGAATTGGTAAATACCTGTACTGAGCAACAAAGAAAAAATGCCAGTTAAAGAAAACACAAACAATGGTTATTATCAATGTCAAAGTAGATACTACTACCATTCCAACAGATACTAAAATACTCTTAAGAATATTATGGCTATGATAAAGTAATTTGGCTATTTATAATAAAGGAATAAAATCCTAAAAATAATAATAAAAAAGAGAGATTGAAGAAGACATTAGAAAGTGAAAAGACTTCCCATGCACATGAATGGACAAATTAATATCGTCAAATAATTATATTACTAAATGTAGCCCATCAATTTGATGGAATCTTCATCTAAATTTCAATTGCATATTCGTATAAATAGGAAACAAACAACAAAGCAATCCTAAAATTTATATAGAAGCATTAAGAGAGCAATGCTAGAGGCATTATAACACCTGATAGTAAATACTAGTATGAAAATACACACGTAAACAAGTGAGATTGAATAGAGATCACACAGATAAACCCACACTGCTACAGTCACCTTATTCTCAACAAAGATGCCAAAACAACCCATATGTTGGGGAAATGACAGCCTTTTTATCATATGGGGCTTGGTAAACTACGTAAAGACTGAAACTAGATCTGTAGATTTAATTCTGTACAAAAGTTAATTCAAAATGAATAAAAATTTTAATGGAAGATGTGGAACTTTGAAATAACTAGAAGAAAATATAAGGAAAACACCTAAAGATATATATGGAGGCAAGGATATTCTGTATAGGAATTCAAAAGTTAAGGAAACAGTAAGAATTGACAAATGGGATTGCATCAGAATAGACAGCTTCTGTACAGCCAAGGACAATCTGCTACCACCACTTTGCTCGACCAACATAATTTCTAACATTTGAAGTTTTATCCATATACTCACCCTGAAGTATAACACTTATGCCTCATTAAAAATCCTCTCTATAGAGAAAATTGAAACCAATACAGAAAACCACAACTGGTCACAATGTAAAGATCAAAGGATTGTGGGGTGCCAACTGGATAGGCCGCACAGCTCCAGCATCTGTGGTCATCATGGAAGATCATGGAAGAAGGGTGGAAAGAATCTAAGTCCCAGAAGTCTGTGAGGTGGTTTACCTGATCTAGAGATGGCTGCATGAACAAGACTTGAGCAGTGACTATATTGCATGCCAATACAGAGGGGGAAACTAGCATGGGATCCTGCTCCTATCCAAAGAGTGAGAGGTAAGCAATGACTGATCAGGGGGTGAGAATTAACCTGAGGGATGAGCGCCCTCAATTGGTTACTCAAAACAAAGTGGTCAATCCTGAAACAATATACACACAAGCAACAGAAAGAGACTTAGCAGGCTACTTGTATATTTGTGCATATATATGTAACAATAGTAAAGTAAAAGAGGCTATCAATTTGAGAGGTTGGGGAATGAAAGGGCTTAGGGGAAGGGACCTGGAAGGGGCTGGAGGAAGGAGAAGGAAAAGGGAAATAATATGATTATATTTTGATTAAAATGCATTAAAATATTGATACATAAAATAAAATTTGGCCCAAGCACACATAAATCATTGTCATAATTTTAGATGATAAAGGCATTACTATTCCATAATCACATTCAAATTCATGTATGTATTTCCATATAATATACAGGCATTATCTCTGACATGTGAGCTAGTTTGAATTTGTCATTGTTTATCTACTGCGATAAGAATCCCATGCTAACTGTTCCTTTGATTCTATTACATAAAATGGCTTGACTGACAGCTTTGAATTTATTTTCCTCTAATTAAAAAGGCAAAATATAAACAAAAATCCCCTTTTAATGCTCAACAGCATTTGACCTCCTTCTATTTCAATAAGCAAAATCTGGACGCCTGTCAGTTTGATGTTTTATTAAAGGTCAGATTGCAGTTTGTTACAAAAATATCTTAGATCAGTAGCAATAATACAGCTTGCATTTGAGAGCAAGCATAGTTGTCAACAGTAATTAGTAGATGACTTAAAATGTTTCTCTGGTGCTGGTATCATTCCATTGTTTTGTATTTTACTTTAAAAATTTTGATTCAGTTCTGCATCTGCACTGTGGGCTGTCCTTCTTCATTTTCTCTCCACACTCTTTTTCCTGAATAACTTCATTCACATCTTAAAACTCAGTTGCAATGTCACCTTCCACAGACAAAACTTTTATTACCTTTAATTTATCCTCTCTCTCTCTCTCTCTCTCCCTCTCTCTCCCTCCCTCCCTCCCTCCTTCCCTCCCTCTGTGTGTATGTTTGTCACAATGTGCCTGTGGCCATCAAATGACAACTTTCAGGATTCATTTCTTTCCTTCTACCACATGTGTTTTGGGGTCACCTTGTCAGTCCCTTCGACAGGTTTCTTAATAATGATGCTGTTCACCTAGGGCCCATTGATAAGCCACATGTGTTCTAATAATTTTCCATCAAAAGCAATTTGGTTTTAACTAGTGTTAATAAAGGTGTCATTTTGCACCTACTTACAAACTGAAGACCAGAGAGACTGCAAATCTCACAAGAAGGGGAAGAAAGTGTAAAGTCAATTTATACAAGGGATATCTGTAACACTGTCCTGTGTTCTACTCTCCTTGGGACATATAACTTCCCCTCAAATCTTTACTCTTAGTTCTAAACCCAGAATAGTCACAGACAGATTGGTATATTGCCCCAAGTAGATGTTGCCCTGCAGTGAAGTCAACATATTTGGACCACCAAATGGTATTTCTTTCCACCCGGACCTGGAAGAAGGATGAAAAATGAAACCAGACATTGCCTTTAGTTGTCTGAGTTCCCAAGCATTGGGGAATCTATTACCATATGGTGATGGCTTTATGTACAGGGAGTCTGTCTGAGAAATGCTGAGTCAATTGCATGCTTGCAGATTCAATTTTATTTTAAATGTAAGTTGGGTATTTAAAAAAGAAAACAGGCTCACGAATGCATATTTACATAAATGTCTAATTTGCTTCATTGTCCTCTGTTGACCTATTCACATTTCCCTCCATTATGGAAAGGTGGCAGCAACATAGGAACGGAGGTACAGAGAAAAGAATTATTGAGTAAATTCGGTGTTATGAGAATTCCTGCTTGCCTACAAGTAATGATGCTCATCCATGACCAAAACACAGACATCAACTTCCTTGATCATGAACTTTTCTCTGAAAGGGGATCTTCTAGTTTACAATATAATGGCTGTTCTATTTTTATCCTATACCTTTATAACAACTGTATATCTTATTTTAGAATGCAATGATCTGATAATTCAGCTTTTTAATAGGCTATAAGATATAATAAAATCACTCTAGTAGCTAAAAACCCCTTTATATCTTAAAACCGTTTTTGCAAGTATAATTAAACTATGGGAGAAAGTATGTATCTGACATTTAACACATCCTTCTGTTTAGTTGTCATCCATTGCCAGTATCTTTTTGTGTGTGTGTCTCAGTCCTACTTATTACAAGAATGTCCTCAGAATAAGTCTCAGGGATGGCTCTCCTGAAATATTAAGAAAAAATTTAAATTCTTCAGTGGTCAATACTTTAGGAACTTTTTAACGATTTGGTCATGTAGGGTGGCACATGCCAGCATTTTGATCTCTGATGTCTGATGACAGCCTGAGTGTCAGAGCATCCAGATAGTATACTCAGTAGCATATGTCTTTGGGTTGCTCATTTTTGAGTAGGAAGTCAACTTTGTGAAGGGCTCTTATAAAGATGGAGGTGATGCTGCCACCCTTTCATAATGGAGGGAAATGTGTGTAGGTCAGCAGAGGACAATGAAGCAAATTTGACATTTATGTAAATATGCATTCATGGGCCTGTTTTTTTTAAATACCCAACTTACATTTAAAATAAAATTGAATCTGCAAGCACACAATTTACTCAGCATTTCTCAGACAGACTTCCTGTACATAAAGCCAGCACCATATGGTAACAGTCTTTCCAATGCTTGGGAAACACTGTCATCTGATCAGATCTCAGAACATTATCTATGGATTTTGTATATTTTTTCATCCATTATTTCTAACATTAAATTTATTATTTTTCTTAGACATTTATAGTCTCACAAAATATGGACATGGCAAATTTCTTCTTGATCTTTATATTATTAGCATTTTTCTATCTTGAAGGGATATAAATTTAATCAGAAATAATATATAATTCAATTTAGTTCAAAAACTAGAAATAAGAAAGTACAAATATTCTATGTCATAACTTGCTTCAAAGTATTCATAATATAGTGTTTCTATGCTATTCGTATTTCCCTCTGGAGCTTTAATACTTATATAGAATTTTGTTATATTGATATAAGCATGTATATTATAAACCAGTTGAGTATTTTTGCAAGTTATCATATTTATAGTTTAAGTGGAGCAATTGAAATAATTTAGATAAACATTTACACATATCTATAATTTTATATTTGTATTTAATATGTAAATACAATTTCCATATTGAAAGATATATGTAGGTTTGGCCCAAGCAAGTTTCTTAGTCTGGAGTGATTTTGTTTTCAAGTTGTCTCCAAATACTTAGCATTAAGTTTCATTAATTTGTTGAAAGGTTCCATCTTCACAAGACTTCAACTCACCATGATGAGTTTTATAGTTGGCTTAGTGAGTCCTAGAAGGAATGACTTATATTTTCATGTTCCAAATGTGTTTTCAGTCTATTAGCTTCTCATGGTGGTTTAAATATTTTAATTGTGTGTCTAAAAGTATTTTGCCTGCATGTATAACTGCACAATTTGTATTTCTGGTGCCCACAAAGGCCAAAAGAAGCCATCTGGTCTCCTGGAGCTATGGTTAGAGATGGCTCAGAGCTACCATGTAAGTGCTCGGAATAGAACCCAGATCCTCTGCAAGAGCAGAAAAGGCTCTTAAATTCTGAGCCATCTCATCATCCCCTATTTACATGCTTGTTTCATAAGAATAACTATGTATTATAGTAAGATAGCCTCAACTCATGACTTTTTCTAGAAAAAGTAATCACTGGTCCCCTCTCCATTCTCCAATTTGTTCAATTTTGTCTGACATGAAGGATACAGAAATTTATTTAGATCTTTATGAATGAGAATAAAAATTACTTAGCTGCCATTGAGTGGAAAATGTGGGCAGAACAACACAATCATTGTCATCAGAAGAAGATATCACCTAACCACTTTTCAAAGGAAGAGTAAATCATAGCAGGATTATGAGCTACATTGGTACTAGAAGTAAGATTTACCAAGGACCAAGAAATCATGGGCTTGGAGACACCTAGGGTCCCTTGTGGATGGAATTTTATAGATCATTTCTAGTAGGGACATGATATTGAATAGTCGAGTCATAACTTACCAAGAAAGGAGTTCTACAGGAACTGAGTTTGTCTATCCTGGTGAGTTAGTTTGAGAATGAGGAATCTGAGAAAGATCATACTTTCAAGTGTTTTAAAATGAATTTTTAGGTTAGCCCTTCATGTTCATAGTACATTCTCTGCTTCCATCGCGTCCCCTGTTTATTGTAGACCTTGTACACATATGTGCCTAATCTTGGGTTAGGTCTTGCCTATTCCCTAATTTTTCAGTCTCCTCAGTGTGCTTTAAGCACTCATCTCTTAATATGTTGTTTCTTTGTTTTGTATTTTCAGCATCTTGACATTCTAAATGCTTATTGCATTTGATGGCTATTTTTTCACACGACTTTGCAAAATTTCTACTATGATTTCCTTGAACAGGTTTGCTATGCCTTCAGTGTTTATCCCTTCTTCTATCTTATGGAGTTTTTGTGCCCCTCTTTTCCCCTGGATGTTATTGGCCACCAGCCTGAGGTGGAAAATGGAACAGACACAGGATCAGGGTATGCACAGAATATGAGTATGGGCAGAATGACCTCTGGAGACTGCTGAACTGAGACAAGGATACTATATTGTTTCAGAGATAGAGTATATAAGGTGTTTTTAGAGGTACAGGTGGAAAGAGCTAATGAGTCATGGCATCAAGTGATGAGGAAGAGATGATTGGCACAGTACATAATTATCATAGAGGCAGGAATCCAGAGTGCGACACGTGTGCTGAGTTATACATATTTGCAGAGGGCTCTGAAGAAGGTCACTTTTCAGTCAAGACCAACCAAGGCTAGCCACCTGTGTTCAGGGTCATTCTGCAAATAAAGACAGGCAGAGTCAGGGCAGCCCCACTGAGAAAGAATCCACCATTTTGTGCCTAGCTCAGAAAGCTATCACTTCTTGGGGGCTATGGTAATAGTAAGGTTCCACAACATTTTCCATTTTGCTTTCTTGGTAGTATTACCGAGTTCTTAGGCACTGTAGTCATGCTTTCTTCCGTTTTTGTCTTTATTAGTGTTTGGATGAAGTATTTAGCTAGTGTCACCTTTCATCTCTGATCCTCTTTCAAAAGTCTGCTTGCTTGACTTTAGTAATACTTTCCACTGTGTTAAATGATTCATTGAGTTTGTCATTTGCAATGTTTGTATTTTTTAAAATCTCATTTCCTTGCAGAATTTTTCTTCCATGTTGCCAATTGTTTTCATGAGTATTGCTGTTTTGTTCATCCACATGTTGAATTTTTCCTCTATGCTGCTGACTTTCCTTTCCTAGCCCTGGATTGAACTAGCCCATTTGTTCATACCTTCTTTCAGGTCTGATCAATTTTGCCAGTACACATCTGAAATCCTCACCTTATATTTTACCTATCATTGAACTGAGTAGTTGAGGAGTTTTGATCTTTAAGTGGAGTTCTGTTGACTTGATTTTTCATAATATTTATAGTACAACTCCATTACTGAAGGACCACAAATAGAAATGGATGAAAACCAATTTCAGTATTTGCATTCCCAAATTTTCAGTTTTGAATAATTCTGCCTCAAGCCTGCTTGTTTTGATAATGTAAAGTTAAGATTTCCATTTTTGTTTGAACATTTTATTCTAGGAGAGTAATGTGCTGTCACAATTTCAAGGAAAATTTCTCACACAAAATGCTCACCCTTCTTTATACATCTATGGCCTGAATGTCCTGAGACCACAAATGAGTCTATTGCCCCTTCTCCAACTTGACTTTCTAATGATGTATCCTAGGTCTAGTATTTAAATTACTTACAGTCCTAACTTAATATGGTTTTCTTAAAGTATTTCATACAAGCCTTGATGTTTAGATAATATTTATATTATTAAATGCTAGTGGAATAAATTATTAAAATGCAGTACATTTTTAATTGGATATGAAGCCAAAAGCAACTTTATTTATTCCTTTAATTACTCAGTAGAATAGATTTTGGAGGAGGAGGAAGGGGAGGAGGAGGAGGAGAAAAATTCAAAGTCCCATGATGTTTCCAGTTGTTTTCATATAATATAACCATCCAATCATAAGAATAGTCTCATTTTAGTATTTGGTGTTGCTAGTCAAAAATCACCACCTCCCCCTAGCTTTGGCCTACTTCAGATCTAAAAGCTAGGGAATGAGTTGGGTTGAGAGGGTGCCAGTATATGACGTGAGAAATTTCTAACTTCTTAAATAGCTCCATATCCCTTCTCTTTGATTAGTGTGCCAATTTCAGATCTCAGACCCTACTGGATAAAAGGTGAAATCACAGGTAGGGGAAACTTTAGTCACTGATGCTGTGGTGAGATTCCATTTATGCATTACAGACTTTGCTTGAGGTGAGCTAGGGAAAAGCCCCAAGTGTGAGAGGAGGGACACAGAGGACCATCGTCTATAAAGAAAAATTCTCACTTCATCAATTCTTGTTTTTAGACTATGTTCTCACCTCCCATCTTAGAATTACCATTTGGCACTTTTAATGGGGAATAGAGATAAACTGTAGTGTACTTATATATTGAACTGATTTTTAGCAAATAAAAGAAAAACAGGAGGCACAAAACAAAACTAAATATGTTCTGTATGGCTGTTTCACACAAAACATAGATGGATCTTAAAAGAATTACCTTGAACAACAGAAGGCAGGCTGAAAGTGTACAAATTATATTATTCGACATATGTGAGGTTCTAGTTGAGTCAAAACACTTAGAATGTTGCCGCTGGCAAGGGAAGGAGACTGACTGAGATAATGCTGGACCGAGGATTGGAATAGTCTATTCCATGTTTGAATGTGGGTACACCTGGATATGTATAGTTATCAAGACTCCAGTTTGGTTATATTTGTATTATATGCAAATTATATCTCTATGTGTTTAGAACTTGGATTTTTAACATATTTTTTCCCTCATTTTCAGTTTGTTCTTTGGGAATTTCTTACTACACATTTTCATCATATTCCCCTTCCTCCAACTGTTCCCAGATCACTACTTCTTTCAAACAACTTTGTTTTTAAACCCATTAAGGGCAATTTGAATTGCTAACATACTCTAACATGCCTGGATGAAGTCTGGACCTACTGGAGACAACACCTTTACAGAAAACCGAATCATCCTCTCCCAGTAGCTATTGATGGCCAATAGGTTCTTAGCGAAGGATAGACTTCATGCGTACCTCCTCTCTCCATGTGGGACTTTTGACTGGTTTGAGCTTTTACAGGTCTTATATATACTGTTACAACTTTTGCGAGATCATATGTAAAACTGACCTGCTGAGTTCAGAATGGCCATAACCACCCTAAACATGAACAACCTTATCTGATCTCAGAAGCTAGGCAGAGTGGGTCCTAGCTAGAATTATATGGGAAACCTTAAGTGTTTTGAAATAGGATTTGCAGAATGTTGATGTCTTAGTTGGTTTCTGTTGTTGTGAAGAGACACTGTGATGATGGCAACTCTTAAAAAGGAAAATATTTACTATGCATATCAGAGGTATAGTCCATTATCACATGGTGGGAAGCATGGTAGCATGCAGGTAGACATGGTGCTAAAAAAGTACCTGAGGGTTCTACATCTTGATCAGTAGGCAGGAAAAAGTGACACCAAGCCTGGCTTGAGCATCTGAGACCTTAATGCCCACCCTGAGTGACACACAATTCCACACCTCCTCCAACAAGGCCACACCTACTCCAAAATGGCCACACCTCCTAATAGTGTCACATGGGCTTATAGGGGTCAGTTTTATTCAAACTCTCACAACTCATATGGGAAACAATGAAGCCAATTGTATAAAATATGTTATTTGTTATCCTTCACTTTTCAAAATCATCTTGTTTCTTTTGAACATTTTATTTTATCAGTGGGTATGAAAAGATGTTTCCTTCTTTTTCTTTTTTTTTGCTAGCATTATTTTGACTTTTCTTCTTTCATTCAATCATCAATAGAATGCTGAAAACCTGCCTTCCACTTTTGTTCAGGTTGATGTTAACTATACAAAAATTTGTGCTCCTTAATATTTCCTACCTAAGCATATTTGTTCATAGTAAATATACCTCAAATATACATGACATATATTTCACAAATAGCTTAACAAATACGCTGTTGACTTGAAAGTCCACCACTCTACATCTGACTCCTCTACTTTCCTGAGTACTCAACATTTTAAAAAATATATATTCATTATTAAAATAAAATATGTGAACTTGAGACACCTCTTTCAACCCCATTGTTGATATTTTAAATGCCATAGACTTCTTTTATGCTCCTTGTCTTTATAAAATTATATTTTAGTTTCCATTTAAACTTGTATATGCTACAAAGGACACTTATTAGACTACAACCCTTTGTTCTTTTTATATATTATTAGACAAAGTATCTTCCAGAAATATGACAGACAGAGCTGGTAAGGAAAAGTAAATTCTACATTCAGAAATTGGCAGAGATACAGAAAAACATGTAGTAACTGTTATTTACACATCTGGGATTGAAAGAAAAATGAAACTCCCTTGATGTAAGAATCAAATAGGAAACAAGAGCAAAGTACTTGGTAGTAGCTGATACTGTGCTCATTGGACTGTTGGGTTCTGGATCCTGCTAACTGTTATCTGATGCCCTCACAGAAGCAGGACCTGAGCCTGGAACATTTTAGGAAGCTAAGATGAACCAGCATGAAAAGACTACTAGGGCTGGAATTGTAACACAATGGTAAAGCCCTTGCCTCTGCATCTGGGTCCATGGGTTCCTTCCATAGCACTATATACTAGAGGGAGAGAGCTGGACCCTCAGAAGTGTGGACAGTCCTGAGAACCCAGAGTTGACAAATACTTTCTGCCAATATACCTGACCCAAGAAGAAATCGCCTAGTGTCCCTGTATCCCCTGAGCAGTCAGGGGCAGGACACTTTGAGTTCCTGTCTACACCAAGAGCTGAAAGCCAGGCTCCAGGAGTGCCTACACACCTGAGAACAAACCTCTCAGTTCCCAGATCGGGCTGATAGAAATCAGGTCTACAAGAGTGCTGACACACAGGCCTATATGAGGGTCAAGCCACTTTCAGAGTCAGCAAGGCAAGCCAATACCAGAGAAAACCTGATGGCGAGAGGCAAGCACAGGAACCTAAGCAACAGAAACGAAGACTACTTGGTATGATCAGAGCCCAGTTCTCCCACTAAGCAAATACTGAATATCCAAACACACCAGAAAAGCAAGATTTGGATTTAAAATCACATTTTATGATGATGATGGAAGACTTAAAGAAGGTCATAAATAACTTCCTTGAAGAAATACAGGACAACGCAAGTAAACAAATAGAAGCCCTTAAAGAGGAAACACAAAAATCCTTTAAAGAATCCCTTAAAGAGTTACGTGAAAACAAAACCAAACAAGTGAAAGGAAATGGACAAAACCACCCAGCATTTAAAAATGGAAATAGAAACAATAACACAAAGGGGGAGACAACCCTGGAAATAGAAAACCTAGGGAAGAGATCAGGAGTCATAAATGCAAGCATCACCAACAGAATGCAAGAGATAGAAGAGAGAATCTCAGGGGCAGAAGATATCATAGAAAACATCAACACTACCATAAAAGATAATGTAAAATGCAAAAAGCCCCAAGCATAAAAGCCCCAAGCATAAAACATCCAGGAAATTCAGGACACAATGAGAAGATCAAACTTAAGGATAATAGGTATAGAAGAAAGTGAAGACTCCCAACTTAAAGGGCCAGTAAATATCTTCAACAAAATTATAGAAGAAAACTCCCCTATCCTAAAGAAATAGATGCCCGTAAACATACAAGAAGCCTACAGATCTCTAAATAGATTGGACCAAAGAAGAAATTCCTCCTGTCACATAATAGTCAAAACACAAAATGCAAAACAAACGTATTAAAAGCAGTAAGGGAAAAAGGTTAAGTAACATATAAAGGCAGACCTATCATAATCACATGAGACTTCTCACCAGAGACTATGAGAGCCAGAAGATCTTGCAGACCCTAAGAGAACACAAATGCCAGCCCAGGATACCATATCCAGCAAAACTCTCGATTAACATAGATGGAAAAACCAAATTTACATAATATCTTTCTAAAAATCCAGCCCTACAAAGGTTAACAGATGGAAAACCCCAACACAAGGAGGGAAACTACACACTAGAAAAAGCAAGAAAGTAATCTTGTGACAAAACGAAAAGAAGAGGGTCATACAAACATAATTTCATCTCTAACAACAAAAATTACAGGAAACAACATCTTAACATCTTAATATAATATCTCTTAACATCAATGGACTCAATTTCCCAAGAAAAAGAATTTTTCCTGGAAAATTAAAGAGGACCCAGCATTTTGCTAAATACAGGAAACACACTTCTGAGATAAAGACTGACACTACCTGAGAGTAAATGGCTGGAAAACAACTTTCCAAGCAAATGGTCCAAAGAAACAAGCTGGGGTAGCCATTCTAATATCGAATAAAATTGACTTTCAGCCAAAAGTTATCAAAAAAGATAAGGAAGAACATTTCATATTCATCAAAGGAAAAATCTACCAACATGAACTCTCAATCCTAAATATCTATGCTCCAAATACGAGGGTACCTACATTCATAAAAGAAATCTTACTAAAGTTCAAATCACACATTGTACCTCACACAATAATAGTAGGAGATTTCAACACCCAACTCTCCTTAATGGAGAGATCATGGAAAAATAAATTAAACAAAGACATAGAAAAACTAACAGAAGTTATGAACCAAATGGACTGAACAAATATTTATAGAACATTTCATCCTAAAACAAAAGAATAACCCTTCTTTTCAGCAGCTCATGGTACCTTCTCCAAAACTGACCATACAATTGGTCACAAAACAGGCCTCAATGGATACAAGAAGATAGAAATAATCCCATGCATCCTATCAGATCTCAATGGACTAAGCCTGGTCTTCAATAACAACAAAAACAACAGAAAGCCCATGTATACATGGAAGTTGAGCAATGCTCTGCTCAACAATAATTTGGTCAAGAACTAATAAAGAAAGAAATTGAAGATTTTTAGTAATTTAATGAAGATGAAGCCACAACATATCCAAACTTATGGGACACAATGAAAACAGTGCTACAAGGAAAAATCATAGCCCTCAGTACCTCCAAAAGTAACAGGAGAGAACATACATTAGCAGCTTGACAGCACACCTAAAAGCTCTGGAACAAACAGAAGCAAATACACCCAAGAGGAGTAGAGGGCAGGAAATAATCAAACTCAGAGCTGAAATCAACCAAGTAGAAACAAAAAGAACTATACAAAGAATCAACAAAACATGGAGCTGGTTCTTTGAGAAAATCAACAAGATAGAGTAACCCTTAGCCAGACTAACCAGAGGGCACAGAGAGAGAATATTCAAATTAACAAAATCAGAAATGAAAAGGGAAATATAACAAGAGAAAGCAAGATAACTAAAAAACCCCATCAGATCCTACTACAAAAGCCTATATTCAACAAAACTGGGAAATCTGGAGGAGATGGACAATTTTCTAGACAGATACCAGGTACCCAAATTTAAATCAGGATCAGATAAAACATCTAAAGAATTCCATAACTCCTAAGAAATTGAAACAGTTATTAAAAGTCTCCCAACCAAAAAGAGCCTGGGACCTGATTGGTTTAGTGCAGAATTCTATCAGACCTTCATTGAAGACCTCATACCAATACTGTCCAAAATATTCCACAAAAGAGAAACAAATGGAGCATTACCCACTTCCTTCCATTAAGCCAAAATTATGCTTATACCTAAACCACACAAAGAACACCAAGAAAGAGAACTTCAGACCAATTTCTCTTATTTATCAATGCAAAAATACTCAATAAAATTCTTGCAAACCGAATCCAAGAGCACATCAAAACAATCATCTACCATGATCAAGTAGGCTCCATCCCAGGGATAGAGTAACCCTTAGCCAGACTAACCAGAGGGTACAGAGAGAGAATATTCAAATTAACAAAATCAGAAATGAAAAGGGAAATGTAACAAGAGAAAGCAAGATAACTAAAAAAAAACCCATCAGATCCTACTACAGGGATGGTTTAATATAGGGAAAACCTTCAACGTAATCCATTATATAAACAAACTGAAAGAACAAAACCACATGATCATTTCATTAGATGCTGAGAAAGCATTTGACAACAAATTCAACACCCCTTCATGATAAAAGTCCTTGAAAGATCAGGAATTCAAGGCCCATAGCTAAACATAGTAAAAGCCATATACAGCAAACCAGTAGCTAACATTAGACTAAATGGAGAGAAACTTGAAGCAATCCCACTAAAATTACCAACTGGACAAGGCTGCCCACTCTCTCATTACTTATTCAATATAGTGCTTGAAGTCCTAGCCAGAGCTATCAGAAAACAAATGGAGGTCAAAGGGATACAAATTGGAAAGAAAGAAGTCAAAATATCACTATTTGTTGATGATATGATAGTATACATAAGTGACCCAAAAAGTTCTACCAGAGAACTACCAAACCTAAAAAACTTCTTCAGCAAAGTGGCTGGGTATAAAATTAACTCAAACAAATGTGTAGCCTTGCTCTACTCAAAGGCTAGACAGGCTGAGAAAGAAATTACGGAAATGACATCCTTCGCAATAGTTCCAAATGATGTAACATACCTCTGTATGACTCTAACCAAGCAAGTGAAAGATCTGTATGACAAGAATTTCAGGTCTCTGAAGAAAGAAATTGAGGAAGATCTCAGAAGTTGGAAAGACCTCTCATGCTCATGAATTGGCAAGATTAATATAGTAAAAATGGCCATTTTGCCAAAAGCAATCTATAGATTAAATGCAATCCCCATCAAAATTCCAACTCAATTCTTCGTAGAGTTAGAAAGAGCAATTTACAAATTCATTTGGAGTAACAAATAACTCATGTTAGTGAAAACTATACTCAACAACAAAAGAACTTCTGGGGGAATCACCATCCCTGACCTCAAGCAATGCTACAGAGCAATATTGATAAAAACTGTATGGTATTGGTAGAGAGACAGGCAGGTAGATCAGTAGAATAGAATTGAAGACCCGGAAATGAACCCACACACCTATGGTCACTTGATCTTTGACAAAGGAGCTAAAACCATCCAGTTGGAAAAGGACAGCATTTTCAAAACTGGTCCTGGTTCAACTGGAGTTCAGCATGTAGAAGAATACACATTGACCAATTGTTATCACCCTGTACAAAGCTTAAGTCCATGTGGATTAATGACCTCCACATAAAACCAGCTACACTCAAACTACTAGAAGAAAATGTGGGGAAGGGTCTTGATCACATGGGCACCAGGGAAAGTTTCCTGAACAAAACACCAATGGGTTATACTCTAAGATCAAGAATCACCAAATGATACCTCATCAAACTGCAAAGTTTCTGTAAGGCAAAGGACACTGTCATTGGGACAAAATTGCAACCAACAGATTCATTGACCTTTACCAATCCTACATCTGAAACAGGGCTAATATCCAAAATATACAAAGAACTTAAGAAGTTAGACTCCAGAGAGCCAAATAACCCCTTTAAGAATGGGGTACAGAGCTAAACAAAGAATTCTTAGCTGAAGAATATCAAATGGCTGAGAATTACCTAAAGAAATGCTCAACATCTTTAATCATCAAGGAAATTCAAATCAAAGAAACCCTGAGATTCTACCTTATGCCAGTCAGAATAGCTAAGATCAAAAACTCAGGTGACAACATATGCTGGCAAGGATGCGGAGAAAGAGGAACACTCCTCCATTGTTGGTAGGATTGCAGACTGGTACAACCACTCTGGAAATCAGTCTGGAGGTTCCTCAGAAAATTGAACATTGTACTAACTGTGGACCCAGCTATACCTCTCCTGAGCATATACCCAAAAGATGCTCCAACATAAAACAAAGACACATGCTCCACTATGTTCATAGCTGATTTATTTGTAATAGCCAGAAGCTGGAAAGAACCCAGATGCCCTTCAACAGAGGAATGGATACAGAGAATGTGATACATTTTCACAATTGAATATTACTCTGCTATCAAAAACAATGACTTCATGAAATTTATAGGCAAATGAGATAACCCAACCACAGAAAACCACACATGGTAGGTACTCACTGATAAGTGGATATTAGTCCAAAAGCTCAAATGACCCAAGATACAATCCACAGACCACATGAAGGTCAAGAAGGAGATGACAAAATGCCAGATGCTTCATTCCCTTCTTCAAAGGGGGGATATGGAGGAAAGTTTGGAGCAGAGACTGAAGGAATGACCATTCAGAGTCTGCCCCACATGTGACATATATACATACATATATATATATATATATATATATATATCCACCAAAACTAGATAAGATTTATGAAGCTAAGAAGTGCATGCTGACAGGAAACAGATATAGATGTCTCTTGAGAGACACAGCCAGAGCATGTCAAATATATAGGTCAATGCTAGTACTAAACCACTGAAGTGGGAGAACAAGACCCTTAGGGGGAATTTGAGGAAGTATTAAAAGAGTTACAGGAGCTTGTAACCCCAGAAGAACAACAATGCTAACCCAACCTGAGCTTCCGGGACCAAAGCACTTACTGAAAAAGATCTATATGAACAACCTAGGCTCCAAATGCATATGAAGGAGAATAGCCTATAGCAATAAGTAAGTGGGAAGTCCTTTGTCCCTCAAGGTTGGACCCCAGTGCAAGGGAAGCTGGGGGGCAGTAAGGCATGGCGAGGAATACCCAAGTGGGGGGAAGGGAGGAGGGGATGTGGGTCATGGATGTGAAACGAAGGGGAAATGTTGAAATAAAATAAAAGAACATCTAAGAAAAAATTTTTTAAATATACCTGCACTAGAGGTTCAACCTCTTTGAGTAGGGGGTCATCAGATATATCCTGAATACTGATATTTATATTATAATCCAAAACAGCACCAAGATGGCAGTTATGAAGTTAGCTAAACAAAACAATTTTATGGTTAGAGTTCCAGTTGGAAAGCAAGAGTGTTCCGTACTAAAAGAATTCATATTAGCAAAGTTGATGAACACTGTTTAAGACCTGGCCTGTGCCACAAAATTCATGAGATTTGTCCACAAAGCCTATACTTTTTGCATTTGAAAGGATTTCAGATTTTGAGAGAACAAACCTGAGTTTGTATTTTCTAGATTCAGAACTCTGGAGAATTGTGAGGTAAGCAAACTAACTATTCTAAATCCTTCTGTAAACAGATCTGAATGTCCTGATGCTCCACTTCCCACTTGTTTATAAACTGGTGACACTGATGTAAAGCATATCATATCTTAGAGAAGACATACACATTTACACAGAGAGCTAACAGCTGACTAGAATAATGATAACAGAAACTCAGAAATCAAAAAACACACTTATAATTGTTTTAAGGTACTGAGCCAGGTATAAGAAAAAATGTATAATTCCAAAATTTAGAAGTATGACTATGAACTCATAGTGCTTCCATGTCATAGCAAGATCTTACTTCAAATTAAAGTCCACAATTAAAAAATAAAATATGGACACTGATTCAAAACACTTGAATAGAAGCTGTATATCTAAAAGATTAAAGATAAGACAGACTCAGATCAAAGAAGACAGTGGATGGTGACACTCACAGTGATTGATGATAGAAATATGACAAGTAACATATTGATGATTAATATTGATGGATAGATAGATAGATAGATAGAGCAGATAGATAGATAGATAGATAGATAGATAGATAGACAAATGCCAGGTCAGTCAGTCGACAGGGAATCTTGGTGAGGAGTAAGGATTAAAATCAACAATGTATAAACTATAACACACTCCAGCCAGGGCTGAGGCTGAAGCAGCTCTAATTTTCTCCAGCCTGGTTTTATCTCATCCAGGTACATCTAAAACACGGAGAAGTTCTAGATCAAACACAAATTTAATCAAGTTATGTAGCAAAGAAAGATCAAGATATAGTACTGCTAAAAGTAAAAGCAAAGAGATCATACAGGTAGTAATTAAGTAAAGTACTAAACAAAGCCCTTAATGACCACTTCGTTTCTTAATACTCTTATCTGAGCCTACTTCCTTGTCTGAGTCCAACAGACAAGTGCCAAATTCCTAGAAGGGTTCAAAAGTTTCAACAGATAGATAGATAGATAGATAGATAGATAGATAGATAGATAGATAGATGATAGATTTGTTAATTTCATGCCTTCTGAAGTGTCTTTCATCACAGAGAGTGGGCAAGTTGATTCTTAAAGATCATGCATAGAATAACAACTATATTAACCTTAACTCTAATGCTATATTCCCTAAACTGTTACCTAGTTTTTACCACCTCTACACTCTAAACGGATGGTTTGGCATCTGAAACTTGCTGTAAGAGGAACCAGGCTTTCTTCCATTCTTACAATTTGTTGGGAATTGGGGTTGAGTCTATGTCTGTCACAGCCTGAACTCAGTGGATAGGGCCTGGACCTCAGAGTTCCAGTTCATCTTTTCCTTTCTCTAGTTCTTTGTATGTATAACCTTTCCTTTTTCTTTCTTTCTTCCTTCCTTCCTTTCTTTCTTTCTTTCTTTTCTTTCTTTCTTTCTTCTCTCTTTCTTCTTTCTTTCTTCTTTCTTTCTTTCCTTCTTCCTTTTTTATCTTTTGTTGTTAACTTTTCTCAGGTAGCTAGGTCAAAGCTTCACAAAGTCAGCTTGGGAGGAGAGTTCATCATCCCAAAGCTGCTAATGGCTCATTCTCCTTCCTTTCTTATCCAGAATCTACCCTGCCTTGTTCCCTGAGCTCTCACTGTACTGCAGCCCTGGACTTCTCCAGGCCTTTAAATTCCTCATCCCATCTTGCCACTGACCACAGCCTAACTCTCACACTCTGAGATATAATAATAAAGAACAGCCCATGTTTCAGCAAACCCTCCCATTTGTTAGGGTTTCCCCCAGTCAAGAGTAGAACACACACACACACATATGTACGCACACACACACACACACATGTCCCATTAAGTATAAAAAATACGAAAACTCTGCCCTATATTTAGATATTTCAGCCCATATACACATAGCCGCCAAACCCAGACAATATTGCTGATGCTAAGAAGTGCATGCTGACAGGAGCTCATATAGTTGTCCCTGGGAGGCCTCCAGCTAAAGCATGACAGCCACAGAAGCAACGCTCCCAGCAAACCTGTTTGAAAGTATTTATAGTGATCTTTTCTAATGGAGCTTGAAGGCTTGTGCTTCCATAAGAACAATAATACTCAAACCAGAAGTCTTGACCAAAACCATCGTTCCCAAGGAGTATATATGGACAGACCCATATCTGTTGCATATGTGGCAGAGCTGAGCACCCCAATGGAGAAGCTGCTGGTCTCACAAGGCTGGAATGTCAGGTGGGGTCAGAAAGGTGGGTGGTTAGTGGGGGAATACCTCAGGAGAAAGGGAAGAAGGACAGATAGAGGGGCGGTGTTAGGAACCGAAAGGGATAACTTTGAAGTGTAAACTAAATATCCAACAAAAAAGTACAAGTCAAACGGGGAGATTTTGATGAGTCTGCTCACTAAAGCAACACTTCTCGCATGAGGAGTAGTGACGGAGCTTGTATTGATGCCCTCACTATTGATCAGTCACCAGTAGAAAAGTAAACGCTTGGACATTCTGTGAGTCTGATTGTGATGGCTGCCGGCTCCAGAAGATGACACTCCCCAGCCTTTTTGCTCTCCAGATCTTGTCCTTTCTACCCATACTCTGCAATGCTCTCTGAGTTTTTGGAGAAGATGGTCTTATTTAGGGCTGGCCTCCTCTATCACCTTGTCTTCAGTATTCAAGGCGTATGAATCTGCATTCATTAGCATTGACTGAAAGAGGTTTATATACCCATTGGTTCTGGGTAGAAACAAATATTTGGATGTAAAGTTGATGTTGTAATTGTTAAACAACAATATTTAGATTCTCTTATATGATCTCCCCAGGTGTGGGGTTTGACAAGGTTTACAGTACCAAGCATGGGTTCCTCCTCTGCATGTGGGCCCTGTTCAGTTAGAAGGCAATTGTTTTCATAACAGTAGTGTCACTGTTGTAAGTATGGATCACCCTTGCTTATAGGAATGCAATAGATAGCTAAATCATCATGTCTTTTTTTTCTTCCAAAGCTGCAGCACTGCAGATCCATTATGTTTGAAAGTTTTCACCTGAGAGCAAGTATCCAGCTCAGTCTAAATTAGATTTTCTCCAGAAACCAAGGTGGTGTTCTCAACAGCGTGCACTTTATCAAGTAGCTCTGATATATCGCCAAGAGGAATGGCAAAAGCATCGCTCTGTTGTAGCCATTCTGAAACCCTGATCAACAGTTCTTTAAAGGCATCCCACCTCTGGGACTGTTAGTTTTATTGATGAAATGTAGATTTTAGGAAGAGCTAACCTCATTTGTTTCTTTAATATGACAGCAAGTCAATGTACACACATCATTACTTGCCACAGTAATGCTAACACTAGAATGCTACTTCAAGACAAGCTTAGTGCTAAATATAAATACAGGTGGCAGTGCAGCTGCATAGACTGGGTTGTGTGTGTAGGTCTTCTCAGACGCTGCCAGAAGTTCAGTGTCTCAAGTATAATGGCTGTATTTCCTGCTCAACCCAACTGAAGTTATGCAGAAGTGCTAGAGGGAGTAACCACACCTCTCCATTATACAGAATGGAGAAACCACAGAAGTGTTTTCATTTCAGTGTGAAAAGAAGGACAAAGCATCTCCAGCAAACTTCATATTCTGTCTGTGAGCAATCAGCCTGTATCTTCAAGCTAAAGATTTGCATAGGTCTCCCCTGTAAGCTAGCCTCCTGGGCTGTTCTGTCTGGTTCTGCACAGCTTTTCCTACCTCTTCTCGTCCCCTTCTACAGAATCAGGGACCTTTGACCCTAAATAAAGCAGCAACAACAGATACAAAAGGTAATCCATAATCATTTTTTATATGCTTCTTGTTTAGACTAACGAGAATGCCCCCATTGTCGCGCTTTGTGGTGGTTTTACTGAAAATTCATTGCAAAAGTCAATAAATAGCCTAATAATAGGAAACAATTTACCTAGATGTGGAAGAAATACATTAAAGAAAACTTTTTTATCACCTAGTAGTATTGTGCATTTTATCATGATATCATATTGATTGACAGCTCACTAACAAACTTATTTTGTTCAGAGATGCCAGAATCTGACCCAGAAATTGAGTAGTGAGATCTATATAATATGACCAAGGCAAACTCATTCATCAACAAACAGCTAGCAGAAAATAAATGAACCAGGATGTTAATCAGGCACAAATATACATAAAATCAAGGTCATACTGACTATTTTTGTATTGACCTCAAGGGGGAAAGTTATCATAAAAATAAAACAAACTATCACACTAAATACAAGTGTAAGTGATTATTAAATTGTTTTATACATAAAGTATCAGTAACTTGATCCTTGACTATATTTATTTCTGCCTTTTTTGTTTTGACTTTCCTCTGATCGAACAGTAAGATGCTTTAACATTGAGCAAATACAGAGAATGGAACAACTCCACCAACTGAATCTCACTAGAGGTGGGCGTAATCATCTGTTGGTTAATTGTCTGGATGAGGAGTTGGGCACCAAGGACTTGTGCCAGGTACTGTGCAACTGAGGCTCTGACACAATAGAGTTAAATGGTGTGTGATGTCAAATTTTGTCTCTATTAAAAAGTAGGTTTCAGGGTTTCATCCATTTGACGGTTCAGCGGACAACTAGGAGGTTTCTCAATTCTGTTCCATTATGTCTGTCCACGAAGACAATAATAAGAAATAACAGCACAAGGACACATTTTAACCATGGAATAAAGGGAGTGTTGCCTGCAAGTCTGGCGGTCAGAGATATTCTCTAGCATTTGTATGATGACTTGTTCATTGATAATTACTCACAGCTATGTCCCAGAATTAAATTACGACAATATTGTCACATAAATTATGGATCTTACAGTAAAATACAGACACGGATTATGTCATTGTTTAGAGCTGTTGTACATTACACATACATTCAGATTTGTTGTATCCACCAAGAGTAAGCGATCTTCAGGGTCTTGTTGAGAAAAGAGAACACCCATTAGTGACCACAGGTCTGTGGAAGTGTGTGTGCCACCTGGTAGCTAAGCAGTGAGTGGCCATGGAGTTAGTGACCCGGAGTGATTACTTGTAAGACATGAATGATGTGCCCCACTTTAGATCTTCACCAAGACTTAAACTTCTGTTCTGTTACGCTACTTGTATTTGAATTCTTGAGAAATCATCTTATTCCACTTTTCTTACTAATTTAATAACTACATTTATTCAGATATGTTATCCTCAAAAAACATTGAATGCTGTCTTGACATATTTTTAATATGTACATTGTATCACAGGTCCCATTCTGTGTGCAATGAAGAGTCTTGCACATTTCTCAGGAGGTTTTAAGGTAAGACTTCGGGCGGTTTTTACTCCAGATAGAATTGCATAGAAATTTGCATATACACATAAAACTTGACAGTAACTGCCATGAGCTGCTCAGATTATTTCTCGGGCATCGTTTCAGCAGCTGTGAAAAGAGTCTCTCTTGCCAATGTGTTGGCTGCTGATATTCGATATTATCCAAACTTTTACTGTCAAACTCGCTTAACGCGACACAAGTCAGCTGGTTGCCGTATGGCTAGGCATTGCGTCCTGCTTTCCAGAGGGAAGGAGTTTCGTTTCATCGTGTCTTTAAAAATGAATGCCTGGATTATTTGCCAATTTTTGATATATCTGAAATGTCAGTTATTCGTCCTTTTCAGGATTTCTGTAAAGCGTATTTCACGACTTGGTATATCCTTTTCCCCATTCCACTGAGTTCTTATTTATTGGCACAGATATTTAATGGCTTCAAATATCTATTCCTATAGTCCAGAGATATCAAATGGCAAATAATTGAACCTATGGATATCTGTCTTGAGAGGCTATAGAAGTCCTCCAAGTGGAGAAACGAATACATGCTTAATGTTAAAGATATCTTGTGTATGTCAGAAACAAGTATGGGCTTGTATGCTGAATTATGATACATTTGAATATGTGCAAATATTATGATTTCACTCTTCAAACTGATATACATATAACTGCGTGAGGTATCTAAAGTCTACATGTCTTAATCACAACACAAGCCCTGATATGAGACATGGGCTGAAATTGTAAATTCATTACGTAAAACAGCCCATACACACCTTCCAGAGTTTAGAAGCTAAACTCATGCTCAAAGCAAGCTGTCTTGTTATGAGTTCTTTTTCTAAAATCTGTGAAACTCCTATGAAATATACCGAAATATCTCTTTAACTTTACTTTGGGGAGAAGAGAAGAGAAATGTAACTCAGTATTGTTTTTAACCAGCAGAAAAAGTAAGCAGGTAATTAAGATATACTCAGCAGGCCCACCTGTTAAGAAATAACAGAATACTTTTATGTTGAAAACACAATGTGCTTGCAAATGTGGTGAAGCCAGATAGATAATAGATTATATCTAAAATATACCACATTAGTTTCTCATATTTGTATTTTCTGACCAATTCCCCTGAATTATAGGCACTTGTAATAAAGAACCCTTTAATTAAACAGTAAGTGCAAAGGAAGGGCATGATTTGCTGACACAAATGCAAATGCAGAGTCTCTATGGGCAAAGAGACTTCACTGAAGGTGAAATGTGAAGAAGTGCTGAGCAAGCATCTGGATGAATAAGCAATTTGGGGGCAGCTACAACTGTATATTTTTAGAAGAAATGCATTGAGAGGGAATTGGTGGCATGTAATTAGAGCCTCTAAACAGTATCAGCTTTTAGGACTGCAAAGCCATAGGGAAAATAAACTGGCAGTCACTGAGAAATGAAGATACCAAAACAAAACACAAAACACTTCATGTTCAGATGAATAAAGCATGCCTTGTTTTTAAGTTTTTGCATAAATAAAGATATCAACCCATAGGAAGCTGGAGGTATAGAGACATAGTATTTATACACATGTGTACCTTTCTTTTCTGTGAGGTGTATACAACAGAAACCAACTGAATCGGAGCTGTCTGACTTTGTAAATCAGTGGTCTTCAACGCTGAGATTTTGAACACCTAAGAATTTTTTCCACTATTGAAATGGGTTGATGTAGGAGCAAAAGAAGACAGAATAGATAATCTCCAGGTGGCCTTTATTAGCAGTTTTTTCTTCTTTTCTTTTTCTTTTAAGCAACAAAATATTGTTACAATCAGTGTAGAGACAAACAAAAAAGACATTTATGTTGTTTTCAACTAAACAAGCAAGTATATCTAAATAAAGCAAAATAAATACCACAAAACCCAAACCTAATAAAAGGAAGAACAGAGTCAACAGAAGAGGAATCTATCATCCATCCACGTGCCTAGAGACTGAAAAAATATCCATTTCTTAAAATTGGTGGATTTGGGGTCAGCACTTACATGACAGGAAGTTTCAAAGAACCTGCTTAAGATCAAACATACAAGGAGAGATATTAACTTTATGAAACGAAGAAGTTGAAGCCCAAAGCATGGAGACGCAAATTCGAATCTCGTGCAAATTGACAAACACACTCAATGAAACAGCAGATTTGTAAAAAATCTTTCCACCACTTCCCACACCCACATCCTCATGTGAATCAAATCGCTGCTCATTGACTGCAGGTTGCCAGGATAGAAAATAAAGATCAAAAATAATCAACACTCCAAGAGGATGACTACTAGGAGAGATGGACAAAGAAAAATTATAAAATATAAAATATCTCAAGCCAAGAAAGGGACATGAAGGAGAGTAAGACGATAGATGTTGTGGGTAACATGAAAAAAGCCTCATATGTTTGAATGCTTCATCATTAATTAGTGGAAGCATTTGGGAAAGATTAGAGGTGTCCTTATTAAAGAGCTGACTACTGGGAGTGAGCTTTGAGGTTTCAAAAGCCCAAGTGGAGTGAGTCTCACTCTCTACTTCTGTCTGCTGCCTGAAGATTAGAAGGAAGTTTCAGCTACTGCTCTAGCACCATCCCTGTTCGTTTCCCTGCTATAGTGATCATGGACTCACTTCTAAAACTCTAAGCGAGTCCATGTGAAAGGTTTCATTTTACATAATATTGATCACGGTGTTTTCTCTTTGTCGAACAATAGAGCAGGACAAAAGACAGACAGTTCAACAAAATAAAATTGATAAAAAACACAGATTAGGGAGATATAGTGGGTAGACAAAACACAAAAAGCATAAATAGGACATGTGGAAATAGAGATTATGAACAAAACAATTACAATGTAAAG